>NC_048299.1:28068883-28203881 GCF_013100865.1 Trachemys scripta elegans
TTGGGGCAGTCAGGGGACAAGAGGCAGGGAGGCTTAGATAGTCCTGGGGGGCAGTTAGGGGCAGGGGTCCCAGGAGGGGGTAGTCAGGGGACAAGGAACGGGGGGAGGGTTGGGAAGTCAGGGGGGGCGGGAAGTGGGAGGGGCAGGGGCGGGGCTAGGGCGGGGCTCCTCCCGTCCTCTTTTTTGCTCGCTGAAATATGGTAACCCTAATCCAGGCCTTTAGTTCACACACAGATAACACGCACTGCCCTCTCAGTCCTGAAATCCTTACCCAGCCACTGACCTCAGTGGGAGGTTTGCTTGAACAAAAGACTGCAGAATAGTACTGAAAATAAATAAGAGCATTTCCTGGCATTGTTTAATCATCTTCTGAATTTCCCTTATGAGGAAATGAGAACAGAGGGATTCATGCACTGCTATATTTTGCTTTGTTGACAAAATCCAGACCTCAAGAAACTATATTTAATCAGCAACAGGACTCAGAAATGGCAAAAACCCTTGATTGTGGCTACACTGACTTACACTCTTATTGACCCAGTTTGTATGGGGAAAAATAATAAAGCATTGTCATCAACACTACCTTGAATTCCTAACTCTGTAATGAATCATTTTCAAAGGCTTTTGCAATTAGGGGCTGGTTTAGCTATGGCAATTAGACCAGTATCACAAATGAGACCAATACAATGCATTTATTGGGAACATCTTAAACTGCTACATGCCAAACAGTGGAATAAAAACTCTAATTGTTTCTTTCAGCATCTAAAGAGACTCTTCAGTAACTCTTCCATATCTGCAGTAGCCAAATGCAGTACTTTTCTAGCAACTTATCTATTTGTGTCATAGGAAAGATATAAAATACAGTGACAATATTGATCTTTTAGAAATCTATACAAAACTATTTAGGTTTTTTTCTTGAGTACCATAATTATAGAGCAGGATTATTGCTTTGGGACTTTTTGATCAATGTCAAAAGCCAGAAGTTTTGGTATTCATTTTCTCTCTTAGACACTAGTATCTAAATGTAAAGTGCTATGGAGAAATTCAGAAAAATCCAGAAGAATTCCTATTAGTTCATAAGAGTCAAAAAAACCTGTCTTTAGTTGGTCATTTTTTTCAGTTATGTAAAAAACAATACACATTATGGCCACAAATGAATTCATTGAGAGGTAAGGGCACCTTTGAAAATTTAGAACTTGAAAACCAGGTCCAGGGTGTGTCCTGCTTTGTGTGTGGGTGTGTAGTTTACATGGAAAAATGCAATGATAGAATGAGTAATCAAGAAATATGGGAGCAATGGGTTCACTCATCAATGTGAGTACTGACATATTTCAGGATTCTGAGACTTGAGGAAGCCACTGTGCTACACAGCCTCTGTGCCAACAATTCCAGAAAAGTGCTGTTTGACAGTCTGTAGATTAGTAGGAAACTCTGTTTTGATGCATTGTCTGAAATGAGACTACAATTAAAAAAACAAAAATAATTTTAGTGACCAAAATGTGTATTTTCTTGTTGTAACTGATTCATTGTTACTGTAATAATACTTGACCTACCTCTTTTCTCTCTCGCTGCCCCTATTAAAAAATGTTTAAACATTTGGGGGTGGCAATACTTTTAGTCACTGACTATAAATTGCATCTAAGCTCTGACAAATATGGTTAACGCCTCCTCCACATGCCCAAACAATATAGATTCATATATTAAAAACACAAGCCCAGCTTTCATCTTTGCCCAAGTGGGTTTCAAGTCAATATTAAAAAAAATATAAGGATCTCAACCCAATTTGTGCAACCCAAAGGGGAATCATTAAAAAGCTTATGAAAGTAATTAATACAGACCACAATTTATTATAAGATTATTTCAAAGGAACACACGGTAATTGTTTATTACTATGTCATATTTTCTTAAGATGTCTCTTGCATTAGCAATAGGAACCTTTCATGAAAAAGTTCATTGCCACCGCCGCTGATTTTTTTAAAATTGTACAACTAGCCAACATAAAACACAGCAAAAAGTCAGTCATCTATAGAGGCAACTTGCAGAAACTCAACTCCCATAGGTGTTAAGTTACTAGAATGTTAGGTACTATTGTGATGAAGTGTTATACAAAGGCCTATAAATAAATAATACAAGTGTTCTAGCCTTCTAATACTGGCATGTTCTCTCTAATGTCATGCTATCATGCAAGTATTGGTAGAGTAATGTGAAAAAATAGTTTTGAAGTGTTGGTGATATGGAAAATCAAAATTCAAATAAACGGTGATAGACCTACATCTTTCTACTACATGATATTCAAGTCCGGCTCTATCTGTGCAACATGATCTTTATTCACAAAGTGGGACTTGTACACTAAGGAGGTGCAAATATAATATTTTATCCTGGTGTGACAGGGTGTACCTACCCTGTCCTGGCCCCGCAAGGGTTAATTATGCATTGCAGGCTGAGGAAGCCGTGCCCCTTCACCTCTGCTGGGCATGCTCAGCCTGGAGGCAAGATATAAAAGGAAGTAGGAAGTAGCCCAGCTCAGTCTGGGCAGGCTGCTGAAGGGAGAGGATGCAGACTGCGGGTTCTCTTCAAGGAGCTGCTACAAGCCCCGACCCCAGAGCCAAGGCACACAGAGCCCCAGACGGATTCCAGGCTGCCTGACAAACTCAGAGAGGAGGCCACGCCTTCAGGAGCTACACCACTTGAGGTCCCCAGAGACCTCTGGGAACCATGGACCATCCCTGGCAAAGACAGGGTAGGAAGCAGCCCGGGGGACTTAGTCTTTGCTCTGGTGGGTGAACCCAGGAACCAGTCAGTGTGTTTCAGGAGGATCCCCGCTGACTCAGTGGTGAGTAATCCTGCCATTGCCAGGGCCCTGGGCTGGGGCTCGCAGGAGCAGGGAGGGCCCGAGTCCCCCTACCCTGGGCACCACACATTCCTGAGTGGCTCCCCACTTCCCCAACGGACCAATAGGCCACACAATCCCAAAGAGGGGTGTGACTTTACTGACTCAGACAATTAGGCCACGCTACCCTGTGTGTAAGGGGCCTCTTTATTGACTCTGGCCATTGGGTCACGCTGCCCTGACTGTAAGGGGCTTCTTTATTGACTCTAGCCATTGGGCCACGCAGCCCTTTATGGAAGGGTGACTTTATTGACTCTGGCCACTAGGCTGTACTTTCATAGTAAGGGTCATCAGCATAGAACCTAACCGCCTGCAGTACAGCCTCTCCCCTTTCTTTTGACCACACATGACCTGACACCCCGTGACGGGGTGTACCTACCCTGCAACACCTCCCATGTGCTACATAAATTTTCAAACTTAATTCCCTTCCAGCATGTTTACTTCTTCAAGTAGATTAATAATGTTCCACAGTTGTTCTGCAATAGTTTATGAAGTATTTAGGCACACTCCTGAACTCATCATCATAGAGCCTAATGGTAGAAGACAGCACCCAGATTTCCCTGTGAAATTGAGCTATCCTGTTAAATTATGTCAGTGAAAACATGGGAAGCCGTGGAAATGCCCTGCTATTTTCAGTACTATTTTTGGTATTGTTTGACTACTATCTTTCTCCCCGCCCCCTCCCCCCCCCCCCAAAACAAAAACATAGTTCATACTTCTCCAGATAATGCATTTTGATCACAGTGTCAGCCTTCTCCTATTGTGTCAGCAGGAAATACATATGGCAGACCAAGGAAAGGTAACAGAATGAATGCCTTTAGTAAGACCTCACTCACAGTGACCTGCTTCCTGCATACCAGCTGGCTGACAGATGCACAGTAACTAGAGACACTGACATGGATCAAGTGGGAAGGACACAGGAAACTCACGAAGGGCAGGATCGTAAACAGACAGACACCAAATAATATGCCCAGATAGAACAAATGCTGGTATTATCCTTAACTGGCCTTTAAAGGCATTCCTCCCTTCTAGGAATAGAGGCAGCATGATCTAATGGATAGGGCCTATATGACACAACACAACAATGGCTCCAGTTGTTCCTCTCTGACAGTGCAAATCAGAGTGGCCATGACTAATAGCTCTTCTTAGTCAAAGGTTCTTACCTGCACGCTCCTACAGACATCCATATTATTATTTCATTTTCTTTTCACTATTGACACAAGACGACTGGAAGAAATAGTGAGACACCATAGACTTAGCACCAACAGCACACTGATGATACTAACTCTGTCTCTCATTCTCAACTGATGAAATCACCACCGGGTCTAAAATGTCATAATGTCCACAGGAGGTTAGCTCTTGGCTGAAGAGCAGCTGGCTCAAAATGCCTTCTTTCACCTCCAGTTTGCTAGGAAACTTTATCCCTTCCTTCCAGACAAGGACCTGGCCACAGTAATCCATGCTTTTGTCACCTCGAGGCTGAATTACTGTAATTTATTATATCTGAAGCTGTATGAGAAGAGTATGCAGCGGCTCCACCTGGTACAATATATGGCTGCTTGCCTTCTCCCTGGCTCAGGCTGTCGTGAGCAGATCAGGTCTGTGCTCAAACCCCTCCACTGACTCCTAAATTGCTTCTGATGCCACTTTAAGACTTTGGTCCTAATTTTCAAAGCAACTAATGGATCAAGATCCATCTACACCAAAGACAAATTTTGATCTATGAACCACACTCCTCTGGGACATTGCTGAGCCCAGGATGAACCATGTGAGTGTTGGAGACAAAGCATTCTGTGTCAAGAGGATCAAGCTATACAACAATCTTTCAGAGCACTTCAGGCAAATCCAGAGTCTGATTGTCTTTAGGACACATTGCAAAGCCTTCCTCTTTAAGAAAGCCTTTCAGCTATAGATGCCACTCACAATTCAAGCAACTCTTGTAGTCCCAAACCTCCAGCAACAACCCCCACAAAAAGCCCACTCCAAGCAGAGTTCTCACCTCACAAAAGGAGCCTCCATAAAGCCCACTAGGGACTTTGCTATTGATTTTTACATGAACATACAAATGGCCATACTGGGTCAGACTAATGGTCCATCTAGCACAGTATGCAGTCTTCTGACAGTGGCCAATGCCAGGTGCTTCAGAGGGAATGAACAGAACAGGTAATCAACAGTGATCCATCCCATGTTGCCCATTCCCAGCTTCTGGCAACAGAAGCTAGGGACACTTCAGAGCATGGTTTTGCATCCATGCCCACCCTGGCTAATAGCCATTGATGGACCTATCCTCCATGAACTTATCTAGCTCTTTTTTGAACCCTGTTATAGTATTGGCCTTTACAACATCTTCTGGCAAAGAGTTCCGCAGGTTGACTTGACGATGCATTGTATGAAAAAACACTTCCTTTTGTTTATTTTAAACCTGCTGCCTCTTCATTTCATTTGGTAATCCCCTAGTTCTTGTGTTATGAGAAGAAGTAAATAACGCTTCCTTATTTACTTTCTCCACACCAGTCATGATTTTATAGACCTCAATCATATTCCCGCTTAGTTGTCTCTTTTCCAAGCTGAATAGTCTCAGTTTTATTAATCTCTTCTCATATGGAAGCTGTTCCATACCCCTAATCATTTTTGTTGCCCTTTTCTGTACCTTTTCCAATTCCAATATATCTTTTTTTGAGAAGGGGCAACACATCTGCATGCACTATTCAAGATGTTGGCATACTATGTATTTATATAGGAGACAATATATTTTCTGTCGTATTATCTATCCCTTTCCTAATGATTCCCAACATTCTGCTAACTTTTTTGATTGCCGCTGCATGTTGAGTGGATGTTTTCAGAGAACTATCCACAACAACTCCAAGATGTTTGTCTTGAGTGGCAACTGCTAATTTAGACCCCATCACCACTAATTACTTCTCTCCATTCTGAAAACTGATAACTCTTCCCCCCTATCTTTTAACCAGTTACTGAGAGGACCTTCCCTCTTATCCCAGGACAGCTTACTTTGCTGAAGAGCCTTTGGTGAGGCCCCTTGTCAAAGGCTTTCTGAAAATCTAAGTAAACTATATCCACTGGAT
This sequence comes from Trachemys scripta elegans, assembly GCF_013100865.1. Lineage (NCBI taxonomy): Eukaryota > Metazoa > Chordata > Testudines > Emydidae > Trachemys > Trachemys scripta. The sequence goes on from NC_048299.1 coordinate 28,074,854, forward strand.
CACCCTTGTCAACTCCCTCAAAAAGTTCTAGTAGATTGGTGAGGCATGATTTCCCTTTACAAAAACCATGATGACTCTTCCCCAACAAATCATGCTCATCTATGTGTCTGATAATTCTGTTGTTTAGTATAGTTTCAACCAGTTTGCCTGGCACTGAAGTTAGGTTTACCGACCTGTAATTGCCTGGATTACCTCTGGAGCCTTTTTAGAAAATTTGCATCACATTAGCTATCCTCCAGTCATCTGGTACAGAAGCTGATTTAAATGATAGCTTACATACCACAGATAGTAGTTCTGCAATTTCACATTTGAGTTCCTTCAGGACTCTGGAGTGAATACCATCTGCTTCTGGTGACTTATTACTGTTTAATTTATCAATTTGTTCCAAAACCTCCTCTAATGACACCTCAATCTGAACAGTTCCTCAGATTTGTCACCTAAAAAGAATGGCTCAGGTTTGGGAATCTCCCTCACATCTTCAGCTATGAAGACGAATGCAAAGAATTAATTTAGTTTCTACATGGAAGGCACTCTAATAACAGGATAAGATGAATGGATGGAGCAAGTGAGTTCTGAACTGGCAATCATATGTACTATGCCCAGCTCTGCCACTGAACTGCTGGGTTACTTTGGGAAAATCACTTCACTTCTCTGTGCCTCTATTTTCCCTCCCATCCATTGTCTTTCTTGTCTATTAGGGTATGTCACTACACTAACATAGGCTCTGTCATGTAATGTCAGCATAGCTATGCCCGCATAGGCCCCTATCGTAGACATAGCCTACACTGACAGAAGGAGTTTTTCTGCTGGGGTAGGAATATCCTCTCCCTGAGTGGTGTTAGCTACATTGACAGAATTCCTCTTTCATTGACAAAGCTGAGTCTACACTTGTAGTTTTGTCAGCATGCCTGTGTCGCTAGGGAGGAGAGTGTTTTCTCCACACCCCTGACAGACAAAACTGTGCCAATATAAGTTTTATGTATGGACCAAGCATAAGACTGAAAGGCCTTCAAAGAAGGGACTAGCTCTTACTATGTTTGTATAGTATAGCTCAATAGGATCCCAGTCTCAGTTACAGCCACCATTATACAAATAATCGTTATAATAAGGGCCAAAGTAAAGCTGAGGCTGGAGAGGAATGCTGAGTAAAAACAACATCCAAAATCCACCAGAAATTGCAGTCTAAAGCCATTTCACAAGTATATGCTATCAGTATAAGTATCATGTCCAGCACCAAAGTCAATGCAACTCTACTGACCCATCCGGACTAGCTGATGCCAGACACCCTCTGCTCTCTACTGGAAGGAGAGACATGTACTCAGCAATCCTGGAACATACCACTACTTCTTCCTGCCCCTGCCCCAAGGCAATTGTAGAAATGTGGGCCTCATTGAGATGCTCAGAGTATGGGGCAGGACCCAATACAGCTGGAGGATGCCCAGAACTCCTGTCATTGAGTCCTGCTCTGACTGCTGTATCAACATTACCCTCCTACCTGAATAACCCCAGTTCCTAATACAGCACTTAGATCAGTATAACAAGCCATGTTAGAAGTTGGCAACTACAGCCAGAACTAGTGGTGCATCAGAGTAGAAATAAGTGCCACTGGAGTATGATGTGTATTGGAATGAGAGAAACACCAGTATGGTGTCAAAAACTGTTTCAACCTCAAGGAAACACCTCTTCCAAATTTGCTATGTACCCTTGGGTATCTTTTTCTATAATCAGAATGTTGTCTAGATAACTCACAGTCGTAGGTAATCCTTCCAGTAACTGGCACATAACATTTTGAAAGATGGAAAGCACATCAACCATCCTATAAGCTAGACCATTGCACTGATGCAACCCATGCATTGCCTATTGAAGCTTTTGGGAAGCTGAATCTAGTGACCCCTGTTTGTAAGTTTGTGGGAAGTCCAATATGGGGAAGACCGATCCTGTCACAGGCTGGGCACAGAAGTCCTGTGGCACCTATAATGAGACTCTGCAGATTCAGTTATTTTGTAGCCTCCAACAAACAGACTGAGCCATCTACCTTGAGGACTTAAATCACCGGGGCCACCAAGTTACAACCAGGGATGGAGGAATATCACTGATCCTGTTTCCATCTCTGCTAATATTTTGTCCACTGCTTCAGTTAGCATGAAGCATGCCTTAAAAAACATACAGAAGGCCCCCATCCCACAGCTACAACTTACTCTTAATACCCTTTTTGTTGTTGTTTTAACTGACTCATTCCTGGGGGGAGACGGGGATAAACCCCTTAATGGGCATATATACAGTCCACCTCTGGCACGTATGGTGTCAGACAGGAAATTCACATTGGTTCTAACAGGGTCTAATAGAGCTGTCCCCTTGTCTTCAGAGACTGGGAGAATCATGGCTTCAGTTTTAACTGAAAAGTGATCAGCACTTTCCCTTTTCATCAGAGCTTCTCTCCAGGGGATGTTCTCTATACCATTGCCATGGCATTCAAACAATAGAGGAAAATGTTTGCCGGAAAAAAAAAAAAAGAGGTGTCGAGGTTATATGAATAATGCTACTGTTGCATTTACCTTCATCTGCCGTCTATAAATATACTTGCCAGAATGCTGGTTGCATGAATGCTGGATCATGTGGCGCTTGTATAGCTGTTGGCTCACAACAGTTCATTACTATTTGAAATGGGTTCTGGCTCCCCAATGCCTGTTGCTATATCAGCCATTCTAGTAAGCATGACTTCAAAATCACAAATAGATGCTAATTTTGTTAATGAAGCCACAAATTCTAACAAGCTCTGGACACAAGAGTGAACCATTCTAAGCTACCCTGCCAGGAAGGGGTAACTGAGAAAATGGCTGCATCTGTTTCAGCGGAAGGGTAAACCACTGCAGCATTCATGATACTTCTGTGCCTTTCATTCAGAATGCTTAGGGACCATTACCAACTGGAAAGTATACGGTTACTTTTTTACACATTTTAAACTAGTTATATTGAAATAAGGCAATCTGGGGCTGTTAGAAAGGTGATTTGATTTATTACCTCCAGATAAAGGGAAGAGCCTAGAAGATGTAAAAGAAAATTTAGTTTGATAGTTTTCTGTTTGGTAAGAACTCACTTATTAATAGACATAGGGCTTGGCTACACTTGCAAGTTAGAGCGCATTAAATCAGTCCCGGGCGCCCTAACTCCTGAGGTGTCCACACTGGCAAGGCACTTAGAGCGCCTGGACTCTGCAGCTGGAGCGCGCCTGGTAATTCACCTCCACGAGAAGCAGAAATCTTGCTGCGCCTCGGCTGAAATGCCCGGGTGTCAGTGTGGATGACGTGTTGCATTACTGCGCTGTGATTGGCCTCCGGAAACATCCCATAATCCCCTGAAGTCAAGTGGCCACTCTTGTCATTGTTTTGAACTCGGCTGCAGGTATGTGGATATTCCCTTTCTGACAGACGGCATGCTTATCTGCTCTGGGACAAAGCAAACCATTACTGTGGAATGCTGCTGCTGTGAGTGTGTGTAAGAGAGAGAGGTGGGGGAAAAGGGGTCTGCTGCTGTCTGAACTTACAAGACAACATGCTGACACTCTGCCCCCCAAAACACACTGTCTCTCCCACCACATACACACAACACACTCCCTGTCACACTCCACCTCCTCATCTGAGAAGCACGCTGCAGCCACTTGCACACTGGGATAGCTACCACAATGCACTACTCTTTGTGGTGTTGCAAGAGCTGCTAATGTGGCCACGCCAGTGCGCTTGCAGCTGACAGTGTAAACACACAGCAGCGTTTTCCCTGCTATGGTCTCTGAAGGCTGGTTTAACTCCCAGCGCTCTACACCTGCAAGTGTAGCCAAGCCCATAGTTGGGAAACCCTTATGTCTTTATAGATGTAGTTGTGAAATCCTCACTTCTGTATTGTTTTGTCATTATAGTTCCCACTTTGCTATTGTTTATTTGCATGGTCTCTGTCTGGTTCTGTGATTGTTTTGGTCTGCTGTATAATTAATTTTGCTGGGTGTACACTAATTAAGGTGGTGGGATATAATTGGTTAGCTAATCATGTTACAATATGTTAGGATTGGTTAGGTAAATTTCAGTAAAATGATTGGTTAAGGTATAGCTGAGAACATTACTATATAAATTAGTGGCAAACAGGAAGGAAGTTGGGATTCGAAAATAAGGAAAAAGGAACTTGGATTTAAGCTTGGTGGAAGTTCACCCCAATAAACATTGAATTGTTTGCACCTTTGGACTTCGGTATTGCTGCTCTCTGTTCATGCGAGAAGGACCAGGGAAGTGGGAGGGTGAAGGAATAAGCCCTCTAACAAGTGCCTATGATTGGTAGCAGAAACTGCTACCTTTTAACTCTCGTAGCAGAAAGGAGATAGACAGTGATATTGCCATTGTTGGAGCCTGCTGTTGTTTTTCATTTTGGGAGTACAAACAATAGGCAAAATGTGGAATAAGATGGAACCTGAAGGATTTGACATTGGTGTGACGGTGCACCCCATAAGGCTTCATGGAAATATGCTTATGAATGTATATATGACATAACTGGAATATGTTTTATGTTACATATGCCATGTAACATATCTATGTAAAGGTTATAATCTACTAAATGTATTCATCCTATTTGTATGCATGTGTCATTATTGTATTCAAAGTTATGAATATTGGCTGTATACTTGTTTGATTTTAAATAGCCTTAGTAAGACATTTGGTCAGCTCCTTTAGAAAGGAATTAGCAAGTTAAGTGCCCAATCAAGAAGCATTTAATGGGCAATGGATCTTGAAAGACTCCAATCTACATAAGAAGTCTACTTGAGGACATGGCAGCAGGTGAACCATGGCTGCTACCTGTAAGTTCTGAGTCATGCATGGACATGTGACTTGCCCATGTGACTCCAAAACTCCATCTTGGAGTGGGACTTTACATAGGAGAGAGGAGGGGGACTCCACCCACAAGACAAAGTCTATTTAAACCTCCATTTTGTCTTCAGCTGGCTAAAGAGAGAGCCTCTCCACCCCCAAGAATACCTGAAAGGAACTGGAACAAAGGACAGTAACTACAGGGGGTGTGAGCTGGACCTAGACTAGAAGGAGACTAGTCTGTAAAAGGAAGCTTACTGGAATTCCTCTGAGGGTGAAGTTTTTATCTGTATTCAGTTTTCTTACTGTATTAGACATAGACTTGCGTGTTCTATTTTATTTTGCTCTGTCTGTCACTACTTGGAACCACTTAAATCCTACTTTCTGTATTTAATAAAATCACTTTTTACTTATTAATTAACCCAGAGTATGTATTAATACCTGGGGGGGAGGAGCAAACAGCTGTGCATACCTCTCTATCAGTGTTATAGAGGGCAGACAATTTATGAGTTTACCCCGTATAAGTTTTATACAGGGTAAAACGGATTTATTGGGGGTTTGGACCCCATTGGGAGTTGGGCATCTGAGTATTAAAGACAGGAACGCTTCTTAAGCTGCTTTCAATTAAGCCTACAGCTGTTAGGGGATGTGGTTCAGACCTGGGTCTGGGTTTGCAGCTGGCTAGCGGGTCTGGCTCAAACCAGGCAGGGCACTGAAGTCCCAAGTTGCCAGGGCAGGAAAGCAGGGGCAGAAGTAGTCTTGGCACATCAGTTGGCAGCCCCAAGGGGGTTTCTGTGATCCAACCCATCACAATTGGAAACCTATTTAAGGCTTTTCTGAAAATATTTAGGGAATCTACCAAGACCTAGAATCCCAATCTCAGATACAACCAAAACATCCAATAAACCCAAGATAAATTCAAAAACGAAACCTATAATACCACTACAGGGTATATCAAAGGCGAGGGAATCCCTTCCACCATGAGAAAACGAGAATGCTTAAACTAAGATGGAGCTGTAACTTGAAATTTAGGTCACTTACAGAGCTATGATCCAGAGAAAATACTGATATGTTTCAGAACAACCACTGAAGCTAACCTATCCAGGCTTTTCAAGACAATAAAGACTGCAGAGAGCTACAGGCAGTGAAATGCCTGAAAATAGAATATTGAGGCAGTCACAACACCACAGACCTGGGAAAGCCATCATAGTAAAAAGCAAAGAGAAAAGCTTTCAGGAATGAGTGTGAAATAAAATGGAGCTGAAGAATTCTAAGAAAATATGACACACAGTCATTTAAAGTACCATTGCAAAAATAAATTTGATATGTCATAGTATTCAGGGGAGCATCAGAAGTCTGTCAAAATATTTATTTGATAGAATTGTGTGGAATGTTCATTTTCTTCAGGGAATCCAAAAGTAAAAATCATACTAAATAGATCTTAAAATTTCAGTTCAGTTCTCAAGGCTGAAACTTGGCTCCATAGTAGTTAACGGTAACTGTGGTATGTAACATAACGCTCAAACTAGCTTCTGTACCAGACATAGGCGCTGACTTCCCCTCTGCCTGGTGGGTGCTCAACCCCTCTCCCCTAGCCCTGCCCCTGCCCCACCCCCTTCCCACCCCCATTCCATCCCCTTCCCCCAGGTCCTCGCCCCTGCCCTGCCTCTTCTTCACCTCCTCCCCTGAGCGCACCGCATTCCCACTCCTCCCCCTCCTCCCAGAAAGTCCTAAGTGCCACCAAACAGCTGTTAGGTGGCAGGGGGACGGGAAATGCTGGGAGGGAAGGGGAGGAGCAGGGACGCGGCACGCTGTGGGAGGGAGAAGGAGGCGAGGATGGTGGAGCTTGGCTGCCAGTGGGTGCGGAGCGCCCGCTAATTTTTCCCCATGAATGCTCCAGCCCCGGAGCACCCATGGAGTCAGCGCCTATGGTACCAGATGGCTGGAGGGTAGCTCCAGTGCCAATTGCCAATTATTTAAAAGGCCCCAGAGGCGATCCTGGGAATTACACGCTGGTAAGCCTAACTTCAGTACCAGGCAAATTGGTTGAAACTACAGTAACAAACAGAATTATCAGACACAAATGAACACAATATGTCAGAGAACAGTCTACATTGCTTTTGTAAAGGAAAATCGTATATTAGAACAGGGATCGGCAACCTCTGGCATGCAGCTCGCCAGGGTAAGCACCCTGGCGGGCTTGATCAGTTTGTTTACCTGCCACCTCAGCAGGTTCGGCCGATCACGGCTCCCACTGGCCGTGGTTCGCCGCTCCAGACGAATGGGGGCGGCGGGAAGCCGCGGCCAGCACATACCTCGGCCTGCGCTGCTTCCCGCAGCCTCATTGGCTGTGAACCGCAGCCAGTGGGAGCCGCGATCGGCCGAACCTGCGGAGGCGGCAGGTAAACAAACTGGTCCGGCCCACCAGGGTGCTTACTCTGGCGAGCCGCGTGCCAGAGGTTGCCGACCCCTGTATTAAAATCACCAATCTATTAGAATTCTTTGATGGTGTCAACAAACATGAGGACATGGGTGATCCAGTGGATCTGGTGTACTTAGATTTTCAGAAAGTCTTTGACAAAGTCCCTTACCAAAGGCTCTTAAGCAAAGTAAGCTGTCATGGGATAAGAGGGAAGGTCCTCTCATGGATCAGCAACTGGTTAAAATATAGGAAACAAAGGGTAGGATTAAATGGTCAGTTTTAAGAATGGAGAGAAGTAAATAGTGGTGTCCCCCAGGGGTCTGTACTGGGACCAGTACTGTTAACATATTCATAAATGATCTGGAAAAAGGGGTAAACAGTGAGGTGGCAAAATTTGCAGATGATACAAAAGTACTCAAGATAGTTAAGTCCAAAGCAGACTGCGAAGAGTTACAAATGGATCTCATAAAACTGGGTGACTGGGTAACAAAAGGGCAGATGAAATTCAATGTTGATAAATGCAAGTAATGCACATTGGAAAACATAATCCCAATAATACATATAAAATGAGGGGTCTAAATTAGTTGTTACCACTCAAGAAAGAGATCTTGAAGTCATTGTGGATAGTTCTCTGAAGACATCCACTGAATGTGCAGCAGCAGTCAAAAAACACTAACAGAATGTTGGGAATCATTAGAAAAGGGATAGATAGTAAGACAGAAAATATCATATTGCCTCTATATAAATCCATGGTATGGCCACATATTGAATCCTGTGTGCAGATGTGGTCACCCCATCTCAAAAAAGCTATGCTGGAATTGGAAAATTGGTACAGAAAAAGGCAACAAAACTCTATAACTGCCCTGATCTGTTCAATCCCGCTGAAGCACCTGGCACTGGCCACTGTCAGACAACAGTATACTGGGCTAGATGGGCCATTGTTCTGACCCAGTATGGCCATTCTTATATTCTTAGTTTTGTGACTTAAGTCTCTTAGTCCACAGTTATAAAGCTATTCACATTATAATGCAAGGCCCCTGTTAGCAGTCCTGTATCGTGGACAAACAAAGAGTTTAGCAGTCACCAACCCAGAGTACCCTATCAAAGGGTAGAGCTAAGGGCTGAGCTACACACCAGTTCTTTGTCCTGGTCTAACTAAATCAATTTAGATAAGCCTTTAGTATCGCTGTACGCATAGAGTCCCTATGCCCTTTGGGGGAGTTTCTTAGGGAAACAAGAGGAAAGACTATTGAGGATGTAATCTTTATAAGAATATATTATTTATTTAGAATATATTAGCCATGCATATCTTTAGCTACAGACACATTACAAAATATATAGAAAATATTGAATATGATTTCAAAAGTGTCCAGAGAAGTTCTACCATACACCTACATATTAGCTACTATGTTACCTACCATACACACATGTAATCACATTAGTCACCATCTCTCCTGCCATATACCCATATTTCACACTACATAGATATCCATGTTAGTATGTCTTGGCAATATGAACTGCAAGGAGTGCTGCAAACCATAGTTGATGTTAGGAATGGAAGACAAGTGCAAGCTACTATCATGCACTTAAGGTTAGATAACATGGTTTTATTGCCCATTTTAATCTCTCTCTCTCTTTGTAATTTAAGGGCTAAACTTTTTAATTAATATTTTTCACATTAGGAAAAATGTCCATGATTTTGAAGTGATTTTCCTTCCGGTTGCCTTAGCACAGGGGTGGGCAAACTACGGCCCGGGGCCCGGATCCAGCCCACCAGCCATTTTAATCTGGCCATTTAGTTCCTGTTGGGGAATGGGGTCTGGGGCTTGCCCTGCTCCGGCACTCCAGTGCTCCAGCCGGGAAGCAGGGTCGAGGGCCGCTCCACGCGGCTCCTGGAAGTAGTGGCATGGTCCCACTCCAGCTCCTACATGTAGGGACAGCCAGGGGGCTCCGCTCTGCACACTGCCCCCTCCACAAGCGCCGCCCCCACAGCTCCCATTGGCCGGCAACTGAGGCCAATGGGAGCTGCAGGGGCCGTGCTTTGGGAGGGGGCAGCATGCAGAGTGGAGCCCCCTGGCTGTCCCTATGCGTAGGAGCTAGAGCAGGGCTATGCCGCTGCTTCCGGGAGACATTTGAGGTAAGCGCTGCCTGGAGCTTGCACCCCTGAGCCTCTCCTTGCACCCCAACTCCGTGCCTCAGCCCGGATCCCCCTCCCACCCTTCGAACCCCTTGATCCCAGCCTGCAGCATCCTCCTGCACCCCAAACCCCTCATCCTCAGCCCCACCCCAGAGCCTGCACCCCCAGCCAAAGCCTGCACCCCTCACCACTACCTAATTCCCTGCCCCAGCCCTGATCCCCCTTCCACCCTCCAAACCCCTGGGTCCCCACCCAGAGCACCCTCCTACACTCCAAACTCCTCATACCCAGCCCCACCGCAGAGCCTGCACCACCAGCTGGAGCCCTCACCCCCACCCCCTCCCCAGCCCGGAGCCCCCTCCTGCACCCTGAATGCCTCATTTCTGGCCCCACCCAAGAGCCCACACCCCCAACCAGAGCCCTTACCCCCTCCAGCACCCCGACCCCCATTTTGTGAACATTCATGGCCCGCAATACAACTTCTATTCCCAAATGTGATCCTCGGGCCAAAAAGTTTGCCCACCCCTCCTTATCAGGTTTCTTGTCAAAAAATTTAAACCTGGGCAGGTCTGTAAGTGGCCAGAAACACATTAGAGTGGTGGCTGTCTACTGCAAATGAAACTAATATATAAGAAAACAGAAAATCTCACAGGGATTTTGTCAGGCATTAACAGTTGACTGGATAGCTAGTGGCTGTAAATATAAATTTCACTGAAACATATTTATTAGTGCTCCCTGTCTCTGTCTTTCTGGAATTATGAAGTGTTCTTGACATTAAACAACCCTCTTCCAAGGGTATATTAGAAAGAGGCAGAAAAAGAGAGTCCCATTTCAACCTGAGCAGTTGGGCAATATTTGGGGTCTTATGGGTTATTTTTGTTAGGAGTAGAAATTGATGCTAGAATCAACATTTTTGAAGTAACCCTGTTTATTTACAAAGAATGTACAAAGTCCTGTTTTTCTAAACACAATAGAAATAAAAACAACAGAAAATTCCTCACAGTTTCAAGCCTCTTTTCAGCTAGCACTGTACCTAAAAAGCTGTCTCTGTAAGCTCCTTCTCAGGACTATGTACTAAGTATTTCTTTTGTCCGTCTCCTTGGTTTTCTGTTCCTTCTCTGTGTCTGTTTCTGTGTTTTTTCACCGCTGGTAGAGACACACACAGTTCCACAAATCAATGCCCTGTCCCCTACGTTTGCTATAGTGGTCCTCATGGAAATCCCTTGGGCCACATGATTCAACTTCTACTCAAGCCTTACCATGTGTCTGTTTTTGATAATACCCTTATTATTTCAGCTATCTGATTCCATAAAAGGAACACAATTGCTTTTTACACTTAGGGCTGGTCTACACTGGTGGGGGGGAGGGAAATCGATCTAAGATACGCAACTTCAGCTACAAGACTAGCGTAGCTGAAGTCGACGTATCTTAGATCGACTTACCTCCCATCCTCACAGCATGGGATCGATGGCTGCGGCTCCCCCGTCGACTCCGCTTCTGCCTCTCGCCCTGGTAGAGTTCCAGAGTCAACGTGGAGCGCGTTCAGGGATCGATTGATCGCGTCTAGATGAGACACGATAAATCGATCCCCAATAGATGGATCCCTACCCGCCGATCCGGCGGGTAGTGTGGACGTACCCTTACCCTGAATGAAAGGCACCACCAGCTTCAAGGTTCACCTAACCCATAACAATATAATAAAAGGAAAGAGCATTTCCTAATTACTCATCTCCTTCTCCTCCCTTTATAACATCTTATTGTTTAAGGAGCACAACAGAGTTAGGGCTGGTCTACACTAGAATGTTAGGTCAGCTTAACTATCTCTTTCAGGGCTGTGAAAAATGTCAAGCCCTGTGCGAAGCAATTAAACTGACCTAAGCTCAGAAGAATTCTTCCGTCAACCTATCTACCACCTCTCAGAGAGATAGATTTACAGTAACTCCTCACTTAACGTTGTAATTATGTTCCTGAAAAATGCGACTTTATGCGAAATGATGTTAAGCGAATCCAATTTCCCCATAAGAATTAATGTAAATTGGGGGGGTTAGGTTCCAGGGAAATTTTTTTCGCCAGACAAAAGACATCATATACATATACTGTATAAGTTTTCAACAATTTTAAACAAACAGTTTAATACTGTACACAGCAATCAATGATTGTGAAGCTTGGTTGAGGTGGTGGAGTAAGAGGGTGGAATATTTCCCAGGGACTGCCTTGCTGTTAAATGATGAACTAGCACTTGGCTCAGCCCTCAAGAGTTAATACGGTGTTGTTAATGTAGCCTCACACTCTACAAGACAGCATGGACTGAGGCAGGAGGGAGGAAACACAATAGATGTAGGGCAGTAGCTGCAAACACTTCCCTGCAAAAACTGAGCATGATGATGAGCCCATGCTATCCAGCTGGAGCGCATCACTCCCTCTTCCTGACAGCCCATGCATGGCTGCACAGGTGCTGACTTTCCAAAGTGCTGGGGGGTGCGTGCATGAGTGAGAGAGAGATGTGCATTGCCCCTTTAAAGTACACTGACCCCACTTCGAGTATGTTGCCCTTTGAAGCAGATCGGCCAGTTCAGACAGGAAGCAACAGCTTCCAGCAAGCTCCCTCCTTTCTGTCCTGGAGCCCTGTCCCCTTCTCTGCTTTGTGGAGAGGGTACAGAGGGGGGGGCTGGAGGGGCGGGCAGGAGCAGGGGGACATCTGATAGCAGCAACCCTCCCCCCACCCCGCCCCCAGCAAGCAGGAAGCTCCAGGGAGCAGCTCCAAGGCAGAGGGCAGGGCAGGCAAGAGCAGCAGGGCAGTGGGGGAGGGACAGCTGAACTGCTGCTGGGCAGCTCCTGAGCCACATACCTTACAGGGATTTTAGGGGAGCTGATGGTGGGGGTGGGGGGCTGCTGGCCCCCCCGGTTCTATTCCCTACAAGGAGGGGCTGCTCTTCCAGAGAATCCTGGAAACAGTGGACAAAGCAGGCAGCGGCCAAACGACATTATAAGGGAGCATTGCGCAACTTTAAACGAGCTTGTTCCCTAATAGATCAGCAACGTAACAACGAAACAACGTTAACCAGGACGACTTTAATTGAGGCGTTACTGTACTACAGCGATGGCAGCACTGCAATTGCGCAGCTGCATCTTTGATGCGCTGCTGAAGCATTTCTAGTGTGGACATACCCTTAAGCACTCCACGTCTATGAATTTTAATGGGAATTGGAACATTCAAATCCCTTAGGAGCCTTTGAAAATCTCAGTTGTAATTAATTCACTCTTAAAACTATATAATACCTACTCCTAGTACAGCAGTTTGTCAGCCAGAGCTTATAGCATGCTCTTGAAACGTACGCATATACCTGACACGACTCAGCTTTCAAACTTAAAATATTTTTAAAAGAACAATGTTTGCAAATTTACCAAATATTTCTTCCCTACTCCGCAAACTACACAGACACTTTTTACTGGAATTTACAGTCTCCAAGTGAGTATTAGATCCAGAAAATTTACAAAGTTACTGTAAGTGGTTTTCAGAATGGATGTGTGAGTCTGATGTTTGCTTTTAAGAACTTTCATTAATAAATAAACATATCCATAAATGTGCTGAATAAAACAAAGGCAAGAGAGACATACACTTCAGCCATTCACTACCAGGAAAAACACGAAAGGATTTCTTTGCACAGACTTTTCCTATAAGTTACATGACAAAGCTTCATAAATCTTTTCTTTGACCTAGTTTAGTCATATGCTACATTTTCCTGTTAAAATATTCATGCACAATTAAATATCCACAGGCAGTCACAGAGGAACAGAGATCATGTAGAGCCAGGAGGAATCTACTACAGGGAACGAGCGCTTTTTCTCTCATGATGTAAGTTATTGTGCACCCCTTAAATGGCCAATGTAAATTAAACCTGCTGAAAATCAGCTTTACCTTACTATCCCTTTCCTCCCACCCTTTCTCCACCAATCAGTCCTCCTCCTCCCCATAAATACCAAGAACAAATGGTTGGAGTCAAGCAATCACAAACTCCATTGGAATACAACTTCAGATTTATGTTTTAAATTATTTTTCATAATGGACTCTTGTACTGGATGTAGATGAGAGGAAAATAATTTAATTTAAATAAGAGAACGTCTTCAACAAACATCTATAACATTTAACTATCGCAGTTGGAGGGGAGAGGGAAAGACCATTATAAACAAAACAGAAGAATCTCTATGAAATATTTTTATAGGCCACATATGGAAAAAGCACTTCCATCTTTAATGTCATCTGTTCTGAATTATAGATATAATGCATGTTAAAATCTAGATCAAGTGATATGTTCATCCTCTGGATGATAATATATTTATTAAAACTTTTAAGCATTTTTTATTGACAGATTTATGTAACCTTTAATTTGTAAACCGTATTCTGCTAGCCCTATATTCAGGTTGTTCAGCCAATCTTATGGCATACTAAAAAGTCCTACCACATGGTAGAACAATCATAATATCTAAATTAGAGTCCAGTTGCATACTTTCTTGTTTTGTTTTTTTTCTTTAAAAACTTCTTGGAAGCGTTGTCCTAAAATATGAATTTCACTCACAGTGTAGAAAAGAGTTGCTGAGATGTTTAGATCCAGAAATATTTATTTTATTAATATGAAACATCTCATCTTGCCAGCTGTTGCTGATTCTAAAGTCAGGAGAAAAAGAAGACCCAGTATCTCTCATATTCAAACTCTTTCTTGGCTTTTACTTCCTCAAGGATTCTCTCTGTCCAAATGTTTTGTTATGAGAATTCTAGTATTGTCATGATTATTTCCCTTTTTGGAGAGATCAGAAAACTGTTCTGCACAGAGTGAATCATTATCCAAATCCTATATGGTAGGGATTATCCCATTTGCAAACTTATTAAAATCTAAGTCTTTTGTGATGTTTGCCATAACTTTATTTTTCAAGGAACTTCACTTTTTGTTCTCCAATTTTTTTTATCTGCATATATCAACTTAAAGGTTTGACTTCTGCCCAGTCAATTTCCCAGGGCCGCCCAGAGGATTCAGGGGATCTGGGGGTCTTCAGCAGCGGGAGCCCCTGCCGCTGAATTGCCGCCAAAGACCCAGCACTTCGGCGGCGGGTCCCAGGGTGGAAGGACCCCCTGCTGCGGGTCTTCGGGGCACTTCAGCGGCGGGTCCCAGAGCGGAAGAACCCCCCGCTGCCGAATTGCCACGGAAGACTCGGAGCGGAAGAAGCTCCGGGGGCCCAGGCCCCACGAGAGTTTTCCGGGGCCCCCGGAGCAAGTGAAGGACCCCAGTCCAGGGGCCCCAAAAAACTCTCGTGGGGGCCCCTGCAGGGCCTGGGCCAAATTGCCCCACTTGCCCCCCCCGGGCGGCGCTGTAATTTCCTGCACTTCAGTTTTACTGCTATGTATGCAGCCACCTTGATTGTTTTTACTTCCATTTACTGTCCGGATAAGTCAATGTATTTTGAATACCATCAGTTCTTTCACGTAAAGCCTCAAGTACTTATGGGAGGGAAATATCCATTGAAATCAAGAGTTACACCAATTTATGCCAACTAAGGCTCTGGCCCATGGTTTCCACTCCAGATTGTATTTGCTCCCAATTATTCTAAGCAAATAACTGCTAAATATAAATAATAATGTGTGAATATGCAGGAGCTCCTGAAGAAACTAAAACAACAGTTCAGCTCCACTCTCATCATTCTCAAACTATTTTAATGAAATCCATAGCAAGTCACTTAACCTCCCAGACTGTGAAATCCTGACTACACTGAAGTCAGTAACAAAGCTCCCATTGACTTCAGTGGGACCAGGATGTCACCCTGGGTCTCGGTTTCCTTATCTGTAAAAGAGAGATAATTAACAGACAAAAATGTCATTACCTTTACGTTAAGACTGAGTTAACATTAAAGCTGAATCATGTGCATCAAAGGGTATTACAGTTTAAAAGACATTTGAAAGAGAAGGTAGATAAATATTCAAATATCCTTACAGTTGTGACTTTTGCAACCCACCCGATGTACACTCAGGTGATGAGACCAATATTCTAAGGAATAAGCTACCAGGAAGCAAGTAATCTCCCTTTATGTATTCCAAAAATCTGCAAAGCAGTGAGCCATAACAGCTCTAGGCTCTGAGCTGGGCAGGAGGGGCATGCTTCTGAAGAGAAGTGAGAGTATCTCTCTACTCTGCAATGCTAGAAGGAAGCAGGCTGACATGAGTCAGACAGACTGGAACACGTAACCTTTTGAACTTCGCCTATCTTACAAAGATGTTTGACAGTGTTTGACTGGTGTGCATTAAAACATTTCAACAGCAAGTATTTCATGTTCTCATTTTCTCTGTATTTTTATCCACTGCACCCCATTCAGGAACTGTGCTTCAAGGGAACAGGGCTACCCAGGAAGCAGTGCGTAGAGGGATCTTCAGGGACAAAAAGTTTCCCTGCTCTAAAGGGGCTTCCAGGTCTCACCCTCAAACTTTACATGACAAAGACTCCTTCATGCTTTTTCCCTTCCTGTGTTTTTTCCCAGAAAGCAAAACATGTGATACTTAGTCCCTAAGCAAGTATGACTGGTAATCAGGGAAGTACTGTTTTAATTCACACAGATTGTTACATCCGAGATATTTTCAAGATACCCTTTGAAAAGTTCTCCATTCTAAAATGTCATATCCTGCACTGTGGTAGCATGCTCAGAATTCAACAAGGACACAAGTGACAGCTCATATAAGCACAGCACAGACACTGATTCTAATTTCAGCATTATGGTCGAGTGGGTTGCTTGAGATCAGGAAGGGAGGAATTTGGAATGCCAGGCAAGTGGAGGGCAAGGAGCAATGGGTATCTCCTCCCTCAGTGACATTTGTCCTAAAACTTTCCCTCCCGCCCACCTGGTAATTCCAAATCCCTAGCGTACCAGGCCTCCAGCTTGAAAAAACCTTCTACTCAACACAGTTTATTTTCCCCCCTTCCTCCCTTGCTAATAATCTTAAGAAAATCTACCAGGTTTTTATTCAAAAATCTGGTCACCCTAGATAAAAATCTTTGCTCAGACTGAAAAATAGAAGTCACTAATTTAACTTCCCTAGACTAAGGGTATGTCTGTGGCAGCGCTTTAATGTGGCTCTGTAGTAGCAGCACCATCTCCACAAGGGGCATGGCTACCACTGCTGGGAGCATGGCTTCCAGCACTTGTGCACTGTCTACACTTCCACTTTACAGCGCTGAAGCTTGCAGTGCTCGGGGGGTGTTATTTCACACCCCTGAGCGAGAAAATTTCAGCCCTGTAAAGTGGCAGTGTAGTCAAGGCCTAATTATCTCCCTGCATTTGCAGCCTGTTGCTTAGGATTAACATTCTAAACGATGTGTGATGAGAACAATGATTTATTTGCTGAGCGAGAGAGGTGTGCTTTCCCATCTTTCACTGAGGCAACTGACTGCTTTATCATTACAGGTTGCCATTTGCAATGTATATTTGTTCCCCTTTATTAGGTTGGGGGAAGGTGTGCTCAGCCTCATTTGCTGACTGAGTTATACAGTACCAGAAAATTAAAGCTGAGTTATATATACAATGCTGCCCAATGCCTACTTTGCTTCAGTCTTCTCACAAAAAAAATAACTTGTGATTGGATGACTAGTGAAGTTACCATAGACAATAAAGGGGAAGGGATGCAGATCGGGATAAGTAAAGAACACGTCAGAGATCTTCTGACTAATTTGAATGAATTCAAGTCAGCGGGGCCTGATGCTATTCCCCCAGAGTACAGTATCCCATAGGTCTAGCTTGCCTTTATTATATTCACTGCCTTGCCTTCATTGTATTTTGCCTTTATCATATTTAGCAGTAATGCAAGGAACCTACAGGCCTGTATCCTGTAAGACATTAGCTTCATCAGCTAGCATAGTTAGCATACGGCTTGAGAACTATGAACTTTGAACAGATAAATGGCCTAACGGAAAACCCCAAGTATTGGGGAGCTGAAAATAGAGTGTTTAAGAGAAATTTCTGACCACAGGAACAGAAGTTCAACCTTAAAAGTGTCATGGCAACGAACATAACAGGTACAAGGTTACATCCACAGATACCTATTCACAAGAGGGCCAGGGCAAGAAATTGATATATATGAGATAGTAAAATCTGTTTTATCCGGCACTTCACCAACCGGAAAGCTCTATCAACCGGCATTTCTGATCTTCATAGAAAGTCTGCTTTATAGGCTCGTTGGCGCAGAGCTGGCAGGGGGTTGGGACAGGGGGAGTGCGGGCTCTGGGAGGGGACTTGAGGCACGGGAGGGGGCACAGGGTGGGAGAGGGGGTGCAGGGTGCCGGATCCGGAGGGCGCTCACCTTGGGCGGCTCCCCGCAAGCGGCAACCTATCCTGGTTGCTCCTAGGCGGAGGTGTGGCAGGCAGCTGTGCACACTGCCCCGCCTCACCCGCAGGCGCCGGCCCCACAGTTCCCATTGGCTGCAGTTCTCAGCCAATGGGAGCTGCAGAGCCAGTGCTAACACGGGGGCAGCGCACAGAGCCTCCTGCCACGCCTCCGCCTAGGAGCAGCCGGGACAGGTTACCGGGGATAGGGGGAATGCGGTGGACATAATACCACCTGGACTTTAGTAAGGTTTTTGACACAGTCCCACATGACATTCTGATAAGTAAGCTGGAGAAATGTGGGCTTGGCCAAACTACCATTAAGTGGATACATAATGCTTAAACAACCGCAAACAAAGAGTAGCTATTAATGGAATGATGTCAGATTGGACGGAGGTCTCAAGTGGGGTTCCACAGAGATCTGTTTTGGGTCCAGTATTATTTAACATCTTTATTAATGACCTGGATGTCGGAGTAG
Source organism: Trachemys scripta elegans (assembly GCF_013100865.1). NCBI lineage: Eukaryota > Metazoa > Chordata > Testudines > Emydidae > Trachemys > Trachemys scripta. The sequence goes on from NC_048299.1 coordinate 28,093,102, forward strand.
AGAGCACACTGATCAAATGTACAGATGAGACAAAGCTGGAGAGGGCTGCAAACACTTTTGAGGATAGAACTAAAATTCAAAGGGATCTTGATAAATTGAAAAACTGGGCTATAGACAACAAAATGAAATTCAACAAAGACAAATGTAAGGTGCTACACTTACAGAAGAAAAAACAAATTAAAACAGAATGGGAGATAACTGGCTTGGCAGCAGCACTGCTGAGAGGCATCTGGGAGTTGTGGTGGATCATAACCTCAACACGACTCAACAATGGAATGCTGTTGCAAAACAGCATTATTAGGTTGCATTAACAGACATAGCATGCAAGTCACCAGCATACAAGTACCACTCTGCTCGGCGGCACTTGTTAGGCCTCAGCTGGAGTACTGTGTCCAGTTTTGGTCACCAATGAACAGAAAAGATGTAGAGAAACTAGAAAGGATACAGAGGCAAGCAACAAGGATGATGTAAGGGATGGAATGCAAGCCATATGAGCAAAGGCTGAAGGAATTGAGTATGCTTAGTTTGGAAAAGAGGAAGTTAAGGGGGGATATGATAGCGGTCTTCAAATACTTGAAAGGCTGATGTAAGGAAGATGGAGACAAGTTGTTCTCTCTTGCCACAGAGGGCAGCACATGAGGCAATGGGTTCAAACTATAGCATAGCAGATTTAGATTAAATCTCAGGAAAAACTACCTAACTGTAACAACAATAGGATAATGGAACAGACTGCCTAGGGAGATCGTGGAAGCTCCTTCACTGAAAGTTTTCAAAAGCAGGCTGGATAGGCATCTGTTGAATGGTTTAGACGGGGGTGGGCAAACTTTTTGGCCCAAGGGCCACATCTGGGTATGGAAATTGTATGGCGGGCCATGAATGCTCACGAAATTGGGGGTTGGGGTGCAAGCTCTGGCAAGGGGTGCAGGCTCTGGGGTGTGGAAATGAGGAGTTCAGGGTACAGGAGGGGGCTCCGGGCTGAGGCAGAGGGTTGGGATGCAGGGAGGGATGAGGGCTCCGGCTGGAGTTGCGGGCTCTGGGGTGGGGCTGAGCGGTTGGGGGGGTGTAGAAGGGTGTTCCGGACTGGGACCAAGGGGTTTGGAGGGTGAGAGGGGGATCAGGGCTGGGGGAGGAGCACAAGAGGGGGTCAGAGGTGCAGGCTCCGGGCGGCCCTTACCTCAAGCAGCGCCCAGAAGCAGCAGCATGTCCCCCCTCTGGCTCCTATGTGGAGGCGTGGCCTGTCCGCAGGCACCGCCCCTTCAGCTCCCATTTGTCATGGTTCTCGGCCAATGGGAGCTGCGGGAGCAGCGCTTGGGGTGGGGGCAGCTTGCAGAGCCCTCTGGCTGTGCCTACATGTAGGAGCCAGAGGGGGGACATGCTGCTGCTTCCAGAAGCCACGCAGAATGGGGCAAGCCCCTGACCCCGCTCCCCAGCTGGAGCGTCGGAGCAGGGCAAGCCTCTGACCCCGCTCCCCAGCTGGAGCTCGAGGGCCAGATTAAAATGTCTAGCGGGCCGGATGTGGCCCCTGGGCCGTAGTTTGCTCACCCCTGGTTTAGACCCAACAAACCCTGCATCTTGGCAGGGGGTAAGACTAGATGACCTTTGTGGTCCGTTCTAACCCAATGGTTCTATGATTCTACATGGCAGGAGACCCTGCCCAACAGATCCCCACATGGAGAGGACCATCTACTCAGGGATTTCCTTCTTACCACACAGGAGAAGGGCTTACACTGACCCCATTTCCTCTTGGCTCCATGGAGGGAGTTCCGCTGATCTAGAGATCTGCTTGGGGAAAGATGGCCAGACAGTGGGTCAGCTGGAAGAGGAGTGGGTGAGCCAAGGGCTGGGTCCCAGAAAATGTACATCATACCCCTCATTGGTTTACTTGCCATTACAAGGAAAACATAATTACAGCCTGGGGCTGCAGTATCTTTCCCATTACCTTTTCCCTTCCCTTCAGTCCATGATGGGACATACTCTTTAAGGACCTAAGGGAAATTCCTGATAACATGGCTTCACTGGCATACATGCTTCCAGAGAGCTGGGGCACGGGAGGTGAAGAAACACTGGGCTTTGATTAGGACTATGTTGGGGTTATTATTAATATATTATTTGTATTACTTTAGTGCCTAGAAGCCCTAGTCATGAATCAGGACCCATATGCTAGGTGCCAAACAAACACAGAATACAAACATGGCCTGTGCCCCAAGGAACTTACAATCTAAGTATAATACAAAAGACAGTGGAGGGCTGGACAAGGGAGTACAAGAAAACAATGAGACATCGGCCAGTTAAAGTTATAGTAATTCAGTCAAGTGCTGCACTTTGAATGACATTTTGTTTTTTTAAAAAGAAGCATGTTTCCCCTGTGAATGCAATTCACTGTGACCAAGGAGTATTGACAAAAACATTTGATTTGATTTACCTTTTATTTCTATATTATATTTGTACTTGCTTAGTCTGACCTTTATTTAGAAATAGAGTCTATAAAAATAATTGATGTTTTGATAAATCAAAAGTAAAAAAAGACAAATGTATGTTCGATCTGCCAAAATCCAACTTTAACTTACACTTTGCTACATGGTCTGCCTATTGGGCTGTTTCTTCCCTTTTTTCCACTAATACTTCTTTCTCCTTCTCTAGCACCAATGTTACCTCAACAATTGTTTTTATTTAATTTTCTTTTTCTCAGCTCTTTAGTTCTGCATAACTACATAATACTATGTATATTTGATAACAAATGGCTATGAAAGCAGCGGTTTTGCCTACAGCCATCCCAGTAAAATCAGTATCAGACAGAGAAGTTAATCTGGTGATTAGGGTGTTGACCTAGGACCCAGGAGACTCGGATTCAATTCTGTACTCTACCACACACTACCTGTGTGACCTTGGGCAAGTCCCATTAAGGAGAGTGGTATTATATCCTGAGGCCCCTCATTTCCCAAACCTCTGTTTAATATTTTTTAAATGCTGTCATCTATATCCAGCCAGTCAATAAATGAATAACAGTCACCCAGCTCAGGGTATTGGGTTTTTTTAGTGAATTTTATATAAAAGTTAAACAGAAATGTTGACTGCAGGTCATTTTCCTACATGAACTGTAAATAAGAAGGTTTACAAGATAAGAAAACAGGACAGTTGACCCAGGTAAATGATGGCTTATAATAAATATATCTAGAGTCCAGCACTGCTTGGTTATCATTTACCCTCCTAGCTTCAGATCCTGAGCTGTAGTCAAGAAGTATTCAGTGCCGTTGATTTGAATCACCTTTGTGCTCTCCTAATCCAAGGGCCTGACCTCGTGCCCATTACAATGCAGAGCTGCCTGCAGGTATTTTAAATTGTGCCATCTGTCTATGGCCCCCAAAGGACTGTTTTTGGTTTTGGTGCATAGGTGCTAGGACTGGCCCTAGACCAAATATACCCCAGGTGAGGAGTGTCTTTGGCACCCTCCCTTCCATTTGTTAAACTTTTGAATACCTTATTTTATTGCATTTGTAGCCCATTTCACGACTTTGATGCACAATTTGCATGCATGATTTATCTCTGTCATATAAAACAATAAATTTGCACACTAGGATCTGTAAATCTGTATTTATTCATGCCGTATATAAGCAAATAAAAATTTGTTTCCTCTAAGCTTATAGAAATTTTTTAATTTAAGAATAACTGAAATGTACTAACATCAATACCTGAAACATTTTACTTCAAACACTCTATTTTCCCTTTCTTCGCTAACAACAAAAACAGCACCCTGAGCCTGGCACCTCCTAAGCCCAACATCCCAGGCGGTAGCCTGGGTTGCCTTCCCTAAATCTGGCCCTGATAGACACACCCTGGCTATATGCCTTGCATTGGTGGAGGAGTAATACCACACCATATAAAGTGTTCCTCTGCACAAGGGAAACAGGAAAGCTGTTTTTATACATGGCAGGATCTGAGACAGTAATCCTAGTGATAACCAAAATGAGCAGGCTTTAGACTATTTTTTTTTTATTTTTTTTATTTTTTTGCAAACTACAGTATATTTCCTAGGAGGAACAGTAGATGGCACACAATGACCACTGTATTGCTTTTTCACTTGGCTCAGAAACCAAGGATCAAAGCATCATCCAGAAACTGAAAAAGTACAGCGCATAGAGTGATAGGTACAAGAAATGCTATAGAAACTCAGTGAAAATAACGTATTCTATAAAACCTAAGTCTCCCCTATCACTATTAAAATTTACTATTTATTTCAAATTTTGCTCACTGGGACAGCCTCATAAAGTAAATGCATATTTTATTTTTGGGATGGTCACAGGAGACAGTAATTTCAATACAATAAAAATCATAATGCAGGACACAATGTAAGGCCCAATCTATGTGACAACACCTGGAGTACAATGGCACACCTTGGAGGTGTAAGTGTCTGTCACCTGGATTTTCTTGCAGGAGCAGGGATTTGATCACTCACTTTAGTTCATTTTCCATTGACAAGTTTTCCTAAAATAAGAGATCTAAAGACAGAGGGGGACAGATACAGTAGCTATTCCAGCCTCTCATAGTAATTTTAGCTCTGGAAACTCTGGCCTAAACAGACTCCTTTAAGCAAAGGGCCTCTTTGCAATCTATAGCTCATTAAAAAGCTTAAAAATCCAAAGCTCAAAAATTGCTCGTAATAATCAATAAAAAGCATTAAAGTGTTTGCTTTCAAATGGACTCTTTAAGGTATATTTTCAAAAGACTGGGCCAAACGTTTTTCTGGTGCCGCTTCACTGCAGTCACTGGTGGAACATCAAGGATAAGTTTTGCCCCCTATGTTGAAGATGAACACACAGTCACACTGAAGGTCACACACAAACTACATTTTTAAAATGTCTCTTCTGATGCTCTCTTGTCACACCACACTGAGTTAGCTTACAACTTAATACCATGTTCTAGGGGCGAGGCTACACAAACATTTAACACTAAAACTATTTTGGTTTTTAATTGCTTACAGTGAATCTTTCATTCTCAAGAGTCTCAAAAAGTAAACATGGAGCTGATCTTTTAGAAAAGATAAAAGAGCAATTGTGCCAAACAGCCATCTGCGAAATCCAGCCTTGGCAAAATAATGGATCAACTAATAAGAGCAAATAGATGTTAGCAGCCCGAGGATAAAAGAACCATAGCAAGAATCAGTATTGATTTATAAAGAAGAAACAACATCTGACAAACCTAAATCACTTTATTTACTGATTCACAAAATTAGAGGATGAAAGGAACACATTAGATGCAATTTACAATAGGCCACAATTTAATCCAGGACTACATAAATGAGACATAGGGACCTTTTAGTTCATGCCCACAGAGGCCATACAGGGGAGTTACAGTGCTGCACTTTGGTGCACACTGCTATTCCCACCGCCGTAGTCTCAAGGCAGGGCAGAGTAGACATGCCCTTAGGGCTTGTCTTCATATACATGCCCTTAGGGCTTGTCTTCATATACAGCTACAGCAGTGCACCTGCACGGCTGTAGAGCTTTAATTAAGATGTTACTATGCTGATGGAAGAGCTTCTCCCATTGGCATGGTTAATCCACCTCCATGAGATGGATTATACAAGGGGTTAACAACGTAATTATACTGATATGATCTGTAGTGTAGACCTGGCCTTAGACAGAAGTCATGCCCCACAAAATCCAATGTGAGCTTGCAATGTCATATGGGGTGGGAGAGCCAAACTGCCTTGAGGTTACAAAGGCAGCATATCAGAGCAATGAGGAGATAATATCTTTTTATCGGACTCTATCGAGACTGCACCTAGATTACTCTGTACAGTTCTAGGAGGTATTCAAAGAACAGCAACCAAAAGGATTAGGGAGTTAGGGGGGAAGATTAAAAGAATCTAATATGCATAGTTTGGCTAAAAAATTAAGGGGAGAATGGTTACCAAGTATCTGAAGAGTGCAGACATCAAGGAGGGAAAAGAATTCTTTAGGATGATCAAGGAAATATACTGTAACTAGGTGTAACAGTATTAAATAGAGCAAAGGTATATTGTGGCCAAGTATCAAGGAAAAGTGTCGTAGGTTTACTAGACTATAACATATTCAAGAGATATGATAAAACCTCATTAGTTGAGTCATTTACAACCCCCTCTAGAGTGTTCTGTATGGAACAATTCTTCATGGGCAGAGGGATGGAAGAGATGATCTAATACTCATGATTCATAGTGCTTTGGAAAGAAATTAATTATCATTGCTATTTTCTATTTATTTAATCCATAACTGTGCATGATGCTTTACAGACCAAAAAAGAAAGGCACTAATCCTGCCTCAAAGGGATTACAGTCCTAGGCTCTGATCCTGGAATCAGACCCACGTGGATGATGCCTTGTGACTACAAAACTCCACTGAAATCAGTGGAGCAAAGTGTCTGCCTATACAGATCACATTTCAGGACTAAGGCCTATGTTAAGACAGTTTTAAGACAGACCATTTGAATACATGCAGTTAGTCCGTAAAGAAGCACAGCAAATGATTACACAGAGCCTTGAAGTTCTTTTACTGAGACAGAGAATGTTGGTCTGGACATTAAGGGAGAAATCTTAGCCCAACTGAAGTCAAAGGCAAAAGCCCATTGACTTCAATGATCTTAGGATTTCATCCCATGATTATACCTGCTTCTTTTTTTTTTTTTTAAAGTAGCAGAGATCTTATCTCTTAGGAGTACAGGTAACAGGGATCTTAGTTCATTATCTCTAATAACGCTTATCAGTGCCAAATTCTGTACACAGATTATTAGTGCATGTTCAGACATTCTTAATTATTACTAGAATAGACTTGTTGGCTTGACTAACCTGATCTGTCGAGTGTGTCATTAACCTGAATAGAGGAGAAATGCCCTTCCCTTTTTCTGAGAGAGGGGTGACTGGAAAACACTGACTTTTGAAGGTATCTAGCTGTCTTGGCCCAATCTTGCATTTCTGAAGAGTGGTCAGAATTAATTAAACCTGATCTCAGGATGATAAAAAGACAAAAACAACTTTCATGTTTCAGGCTTGAACTGAAAAAGAAAAAAACAGTCCTATCATATAGTAAGTATGATTGTACATAGTGCAACTGCGAAGAAAGCTACTTTGGGGGGAATACAATTTTAATTTTGGATCTTTTATTTTATTTTTTTACATTAAGTAATTGCTGCAGATTTGACGCACCTGAATAACACATATTCTGCTAATGCCCAAGCAGTATTGCAATTAAGATCCCTTCTAAATTTTCCATTTCAAACAAATAAACAGGATCAACCCAAATCAATATCTAATTTAGAGAATATATTGAAAAGTTATGTAGGCTTGAAGTCTGATACTAAGTTGATGGAGTGAGGCCAAGTCTCTATCCCATATTCTATAACAGGGGTTCTCAAACTTCACTGTACCGCAACCCCCTTCTGACAACAAAAATTACTAAATGACCCCAGGAGTGGGACCGAAGCCTGAGCCCACCCACGCCCCACCGCTCCTGGCGGGGGGACCCAAAGCCAAAGCCCAAGTCCCACCGCCCTGGGGGGGGGGGGGGAGGAAGGGAGGAGAAGGAGGGGGGCAAACCCAAACCTCAAAGGCTTCAGCCTCAGGCAGGGGCCTGTAACCTGAGCCCCGCTGCCCCGGGCGTGGGCTTCAATCTCAGGTGGTGGGGGTCGGGCTTTGGCTTTAGCCCCAACCTCCAGCAAGTCTAAGCCAGCCCTGGCGACCCCATTAAAACAGGGTTGCGACCCACTTTGGGGTCCCAATCAACAGTTTGAGAACCCCTATTCTATAACAACCTCACCTGGGTTACTAGTGTAGGAAGAAGCAGGAAGCTGATGCACAAGAATGAGCCAATATTTGAATACAAGTGTTTTTTATATTAAAGGGGAGGGGGGAAATGCTAACAAACTTTATTTAAATACTTCCCCTAAACATAACCCTAATTAACTCTATATAATAATAAAAATATACAAAGCTTTATATGGCACTTTCCATCAGTAAGTAGATCTCAAAGCACTTTACAAAAGAGGCTGGTGTCATTACTCCCATTTTACAGATGGGAAACTAAGGTACAGGGAGGTGAAATGACTCACCTAAGGCCACCTAGCAGGCCAGTGGTTGAGCCAGGAATAGAACTTAGGCCTCCTGCACCCCAGTCCCATATTCTATCCACTAGGCACACTGCCTCCCCTACTATCTGTATTTTAGTATATTTAAATTCATAGTAGAATGACTAAGCTGTCTCTTCATTTCAATACTATTGTGTTGGTATAGCCTTCAACTACTGGACTCAGTTGAGTGTGGTAATGAACTGAGTTCACCGGGGTTTCTGGGCACACAGACTTCATAGGATCAAGCCCACGTTTTGGATTTCTGTGGAGGCTCTTATCTGGGAAGACTATAGCAGGAGTATCTCTTGCCCTACTTTCTTGGGAAAGAAAGAAACAGGTCAGAGGAGAAAGTGCTGCCCCCAGAGGCACTTCTCCACTCAATAGGAGGGAATTAGATGGGCTGTACGCTAATCCCAGTCCTCTGTGGCTCTCTTCACACAGTTTCTAGCTTCTTTGCTGTTATTAACTTACGTGCAAAGCCTTATGACTCATTTTGATGTAACATAATTAAAAAAAAAAAACTTTTTGGCAACATTTAATGAAACAAAACAAAAATCATAGCCTAACAACTCATATAACTGTGATAATGAGATAATCCCACATTCAGCAATGCTTCCCTGCCTGCTAGAAGTATTACACAGAGGAAAGGCAAACCACACCTATCATACAATTTATATTTTGAAAGCTTGTGCCAATACCTTCAGGCTGCTGTTTTCTTTTACTGTCAATCCATGTGTGCTTTGCAAAAACTCTATTTTCTTATTTCTTTAAGTCATTAAAAAGAAAAAAGAGAATGCATAAGAATACCTCCAAAAACCTTAAAACACACAACAGCGATTAGAATCAATAGCAATTTTGTCTTTTGAAATATAGTTTTATAATTGCTGTATATTCTGAGCATTTTTGTTTTCAGTTCTTAAATTAAAAACAAACCCAAACCGGAACAATTTATCCAACCCCTTCCCAATTGGACTTTGGGGAGAGGAAGAAATCTTAATAAAATGGGCTCTAGTTTTTGGCTTTTTTCAAACATTACTGATGATATTTTGCGCACACAAAATCCAAATAAATTTCCCTTGGCTTTGACCAACTCAATATTCATTATCGGTATTAGCAACTCATGGAAGATTCTCAAGATCCTCATTGATAGCTTATAATTAAGGCTCCGTGTTTGTCACAGAGGTCACAGATTCCGTGAATTTCTGTGACCTCTGCAGCGGCCTGTACAGCTGGCCCGGGAGCCACCTGAGCAGCTCAGGCAGCCCCTGGGCCAGTCGCACCAGCTGCTGCTGGGGCAATCTTGGGCCCCCCAGCAGCAGGAGTTTGGGTGTGGTGGGGCTCAGGCTGAGGAATTGGCGGGACGGTAATTACCTGGGGTGGGGGGTTCCCCGGAAGGGCGACAGGAACACCCCTCCCAGCTCCACGTGCTGCCACCACACGCAGGCACCGTCCCCACAGCTCCCATTGGCCACGATTCCCAGCCAATGGGAGCCGCTGAACTGGGGTTTGGGGCAGAGCGGAGGCAGCATGTTGAGCTAGGAGCTGGAAGTCACCGCTTCCCAGGAGCGGGGTAGGGAGCCTGCCCCAGCTCAGCCAAGCCCCGGGCCACAACCCCCTACCCTAGCACCCATGGCGCCCCTCCCCGGGCCACAATTCCCTTCCCCCAAGCACTCGTGGCACCCCCCTGCTGCGTCCTTCCCCTCGAGTACCTGCAACGCCCCCCGGGCTGCCCTCCGCCAGCACCCGCAGTGCCCCCAGGGTCATCTCCACCGCCCCAAGTTTTAGTCAGGAGTATATAGTAAAAGTCATGGATAGGTCACCGGCTGTGAATTTTTGTTGACTGCCCGTGACCTGTCCATGACTTTTACTAAAAATACCTGTGACTAAAACGTAGCCTTACTTATAATGCCAGAAGGGATCACTAGGATCATCTACCCTGCCTTGCATAATACAGACCATAGAATTTCATTCAATGATTTCTGCATCAAGCCCATAACTTCTGAAAGTTTTTGATAATGGGTGAAAATCATACACGTGTAAAGGGCCTAAGCAAGACCCCCTGTACCGTAGAACGGCAGAGGAAGGTTTGAAAGTGGGTCGGGGAGGAAAGCCACTGGAGTTACATTTGTATGGATCCCATGGCCCAAACCTCTACATTGCAGGGGCAGCAGAAGGCATTCTAGCCCACTAACTGAAATCAGAGCTGACTTCCCCAATGCCTGTGGAGTTCACCACTCAAGCCCTATTATTCTGTTTTTTCTGGGAAGAGGCCTGGTTAATTTCACCCTGTGGGCATGATTTCTTTTTAAATCAGTTAGATGAAAATGTATGTTAAACAGCATAACAATTCTATATAGACTAAAATAGAACAGAAGTCGATGTTTTTAAAACATATCTTTTTATGTTCAAATGCTTTGACAGAAATAGCATAGGGTTGGTTGAATAACTGTAAAATAATCTCTTTCATGCATTGTGAGAAAAGGTCCTTGTGCTTCTCAAATTCATAGGATTGTTCACTTCATTGATAAAATTTACTGATTTCTAATTCCAAGCTACTTAATGTAATTTTAACCAGCATTACAGCAAAACAAGGACATACAGAAAACTTGCAAAAGTCATGTGGGGAAAATAGCTTTGGAGGTATGACAAAATATTAGAATAGCTACTCCTCACAGATGGGGTGGTGAGTTTCCTGTTCAGTCATCCAAATTAGATATTTTATAATATCAGTAAGACTTGGTAGGAGTATACTAGAACAAAGTACAAAATTTCCATTTTTGTGCCCTCAGTTATACTTTCTACACCATTTGCTCTCTTGACTTCTTTTCACTAGAAAAGTCAAGAATTTTAGTTATGAGCACCCAGAGGTAAACAAGATACATATCTCAATGTATTCTTAAAATCCTTTCATTTCCTAGGGCCATATGGCATATCCGCCAAAGAGAACATAAGAACGGCCATACTGGATCAGACCAAAGGTCCATCTAGCCCAGTATCCTGTCTTCCAACAATGGCCAATGCCAGGTGCCCCATGTGACAGGTTCGGTCACAGAGATCCCCTTGGGACTGTCACCTATGGTGCTGAAATTACCTCTGAGCCCGTTTTCCCTGCCATCTTGGGACTTCCAGAACCCTGGTTCACCACGGCCAATTAAACTGAAATCTGTCCAAAAAATTCTTGTCTGACACATGAGAAATTTCAAATGATTTTGGTGAGTTTTAGTAAAATATGAGGGAATTCAAATTTAGGTTTATTATAGAAAATGAGTTACAGTATTGACTATGGAGAGACTATCCTCTCTCAGTGAAAAATCATTACAAGAGGTTTGTGTGCACTAATTCAAAGCAAAACTGCTCTGAAGGAGCATCAAGTGAAGAGATGTGCACATTACAACCAAGATTTCCCTGTATCTTTGGGCTGGATTCACAACAGGAATTAGGCACCTAAATCACAGAATCAGGCCCCACGGGGATTCACAAAACCCCACTCAGCTACCCCAAAGTCCTGCAGGCATCTAAAATCACTTGGCACCCAAATTTTGCAGTAGAAGTTCCCTAGGAGCCTATGTTTCTGCCTCTGTGCATGCACGTTGCATTCCCACACCAGGTGTCCACACCTAAGCCCCAGAGCAATGCATTAACTGGAAAATATAAGCATTCCTTCACCTATGTTGCCATGGGACCCGGCTCCAATAAGTGTGCTCAGATCAGGCTTGTACAGACAAGCTTACACAAAATGGCTTGGGTGTGAAAGGGGAGGAGGACCTTCCTTATAACTTTTACACCTGTGGATAGAGTTCTCACCTGGGATGTGGGAGACCCCACATTTCTTTGGGCCAATGTTGAAGTTATTCCACAAGAATGGTGGAAGACAAAGTTCCAGTCCCCCTGCTTCAATGGTTCTTTAATTATTTATCCACAGTGGCATAGCTTCAACAGAAGAAATTGACAGAGCCCCACAACAGAATATCCTATACCTCAGTGGTGATAGCACTCACCTGAGATGTGGTAGATCCCTGTTCAAAACCATTCTCACCATGGGTATCCCACATCCTAGTGAGCACCATGACAACTGGGCTAAAAGTTATGAGGGAGGTGGTCCTCCTCCTTCTCCCCCATCTCTCCCTTGCTTCTTGCTAAAATGACATAGGTGACGAATGCCAACAGAGCAGCTCAGAATCCCATCAGAGGAAGGCACCTCCCTGCATCCCAGACTTAATGCCTATCTCCATGAGAGGAGGGGGGCTTAGCACACATCTCTTGACTTGGCATCTCTCAGAGGCTATTTTAGGTGAGGAACTTCCTACCCTATTGACTTCTGTGAATCCCATTCTAAGGAACAATAAAAAGGTTGTCATTATTACTACTAATCTTCAATTCAGTCTTTATCTGACCATATAACTGGGTAGCTCACAGCCTGCTCTTCTCAACTCATAGTATAAAAGAAGACAGAATACATATGGGTAACACAGTATTTTATTTCCCAAAGGAAATTATAGCTATAAAAATTTTAATTAAAATTCCATTAAAAAAAGAAGAGGTAAAATGGATGCAATGACTTGGTTCAAACGAAACATTTAAGTAAAGGAAGATGAACACGTCATTTTAAAGCCTCAGAATCTCTTGTACAAACAACTTCTGAGTCTATCCAGATCCAGCTGAACTGTAAGCATTACCTGCCCTAAATATAAATCAGCCTGAGTCACTGCAGTATACTTTTATGGTACTAGTATAGATTAGAGCAATGCAGTGCTCCTCAGTGCACAGGAAATCCTATAAATTATGTTTTGGGGAACTCTCCATTAAAAATTTGTAATTAAATTAATAGAACAGGTAAAATCCCAGCATTTTTATCAATTCCATTTTTTGTATTATTTACATTACAGTATTTGTAGCCCAAATTGTGAATAATAGCTGAATGGAGTCCAGAAACAAGACTGTCTCCAAATCACCTGCTATTGAGACAAATCAGTTTGAAAATTGTTAGCGAATTCTTTATTCCATTAAATTATAAGGCAGTTTTTAAAATGATGAAAAGTAAACTAGAACTAGAAGTAATATAGTAATAGTGATAAAGCTGCAATGAATATGGAATGCTTCCAACTATTCCCTTCCCCCCCCCCCCCCCACAATATATATAACATCCGGGCTGATATAAGTTATATTTGTATTGAAGCATGATTAGACTGATTTACATTTCAGGAAGATTTCTGATTAACCATCCCCGCTGACTGGCTTGAATACTAAATGCAAATACTTCACTGAGAGTGTTGGGTTAATAAGGACTGAGTAAGAACTTAGTAAAGGCTTCAGGACTTAGCCAATAGTCTCTAATCTATTTAACAAATGATAGTATATAGAGCTTCCTGTTACACCTTAAATCAGACCTCCAGTCATTTCTTGTTACTCAGAAACCTGATGAATAATGTTTTGAACAAGTTTAAACATTGACAATTGCTAGTATAAATGGAACAGACTGTGCGCTCAACATTTGACAAAGCATACAGGAAGCATTAATGGGACAGATCCTCAGCTGGTGTAAACTGTCGTTGCTTCATTGGCTATTGACAATTTACAGCAGCTCAATGACAATTTACAACAGCTCAAGACTTGCCCCTGGGTCTCTGGCAAAGAGTTTACAGTCTGTTATCATCAATCCTGCCCATGAAGAATCCTTGCAGAGCAACAGTGTTTATATTTTATACAGCATCAAATGTCATAATCTCTGACAAAAAGTTGGATTTGTTGTGTAACCAGTTTAGTTATGTAGATTTTTATTTAACAAGTAGTGAAAACAGTGAGATATAAATTTAAAGTAAAATATTAAAGTTTTAGCTACTCTTTAATAAAATTAAGAAAAAATTAAAGGGACACCATTAAGACAAATAATAACAAGCTTTTAAAAAAATACTTGTGTTACTAATAATACCTTAAATTATCAAAATAGAAAGAAGGTTTTAAAATTGTAATTTAGATGTTATGATTTATAGCAGGTGTTTTTAACTTGCATTTTACTGAGCTCGAACAGTGAAACTACACTGGTCAGTTCCATTTTTGGTTCTCATGAATTAGTACAATACTGAGGCAGTTAGGTTTCCCCTACTGCAGGGAAATAAGTATATTAAATAAGTTTTTGTATTTTTTTTAATTATGCCATCATTTCTGTAAATTATTGGTGGGAGTGGGGGCGGGAGTTAAGTAGTAAAAGAATTTGGAGTCTAAACTACCTATCAGTATCCATTTAAATCTTCCAAAACAGTACTATAGGTGGAACTGCCTGTAGTTAATGTTGCCTAACACTTCTAATTATAAACTCTGGTCTATACTGCATAGTTAGGTCTACATAAGGCAGTATATGTCGACCTAATTATGTCAATGTCTACACTCTAGCCTTCCTCCCGCCAATGTAAGTGCCCTATTGCACCGACATAAAAACTCCACCTCCATGAGAGGCATCAGACTTATGTAGGTGTAGTTAAGGTGACACAATGTCTGTGTAGATGCTGCCTCCCTTACATCTGCTCTCTTGTCAATTTCATGACAGGAACCCTGAAGTTGACAAGAAAGTCAGGGAACTAGAGTCCAGCTGCCCACCCTCCTCCTCTGGAGAGCTGGGCGGCTGCACCCCGTTCCTTGCTGGGAGCCGGGCAACGAGAAGCTGAGAGTCAGAGTGAGAAGTCCAAGTGCTCCCCCCACCCTTCCGGAATGGGGAGATAAGGTGGGGCACCCGCCGGGAGCCTGTGGGGCAGCCAAGCTATTGGGAGGGAGTTGCCAGTGGAGCTGAGAGACTGGGCTCTCAGCTTCCCACACTGCTCCTCTTAGGTCGGTGGAAGTGCTCCTGGTGAGAGTAGTGTGGACATGCACCATACATCGAACTAATATAAGATGACTTATAAGTTTTGTAGTATAGACATACCCCTTGTTTTCAGTTGTTTATATCTTTGGCAAACCTTAACCATTCAGGCTGAAATTTTCCATGACATGCGTCCGTCCGAGACTGACTTATTACTGAAAGTTTCAGCAAATATCATTTTGATATTTCCTAGAACAAGATTAGGGAAAAATACTGTGTTTTGCCCTTGTTAAAAAATTCTTACAACTGTTTAATTGAGAAGCTCTAGGACTTCCATGCTTTGGGGCAGGGGCTCGAAATTTAGTAGGAGGGCTGCCTTTGTGACAGGGATGTGATTTGTGCTGTTCCCATAAAAATATCCCCAAATTTGGCCAAGTGCTAAGACTTTGAAAAAAATCTCAGTTCAAACATGTTCAGTAGAGACCTGTTCGAATTTGGCAGCTACCTTTTCCAAAGATTCCATCTGCACTGAGCTTGCTCCAGCTCTGAGTTGCAGGGGCTGAGCAGGATTTTTCCCTTTATTTCCTGTTCCCATTTACTGGGGCCTGCTGTGGAACCAGTCACAGGAACTGAGGCCTGGTCCATACTTAAGTTAGGTCAATACAGCTGTCAGTCAGGAGTGTGAAAAAACACATCCCCAACCTAGCTATGCGGACCTATCCCACTATGTATACAGCTATGTTGAAGGAAGAATGCTTCTATCAACGTAGCTACCATTGTTTGATGTTCCTGCACCAATGAAAAGCCCCTTCCATTGGTGTAGGCTACATCTACACTATGGGGTTAAACAGCATAGCTATATCACCATAGCTATGCCAATACAGTCTCCATAAACATACCCTGAGCAATAGGTACCAGGTTTGTAAGAGTTTTGATGCGGCCCAGGAGCCAGGGCGCAAAACCCCCAGCGTGGTGCATGACATTGCACTCCATATGTTTTATGGAAATATGTTTATACGTGTGAATATGATGTAACTGGAATATGCTTCATGCAAAAGATCTCTTGTAAGGTATCATTACAAAGCTTATAATCTACTGAGTGTATTCATCCTATTTGTGTGAATGTATCATTTTTGTATCTAAAACTAGAAATATGAAGTATTACTCTGAGGTCCTATTGTAATTATGCAAAGTGTCGGCCATTAATGGTGGCTTAGGATCTTGATGGCTCCCATTAACTAGAACAATTGGTTGTAAATGGCTTTGTTTACTTGTAAGCCTTCCTGTGTTCGTGTGAGTCAGGCCAGAAAGCATGGAGGCATGGGGGTCTCACAAGACATGTGACCATGTCATCTGGTACTGGAATCCATCTTAAACCTGGCACTTTTCCATTTAGAAGGAGGGGTGGGGACCCAGAGAGACAAAAGATTCCCAACTTGTGCGAAAGTTATAAAAGGGGGGGGGGAACAGAACAAAAGGAGCTGCCAGTCATAAGAAATCCCCAGTTACCACCTGAGCTGGAATTAACAAGGTCTATACAAGGGGAAAGGATTGGGCCCAGACTAAGAAGGAGACTAGTCTGACACAGAAGCTTATTGGAACATCTCTGAGGGTGAGATTTACCTGTATTCAGTTTCTTAAATGTACTAGGCTTAGACTTGCATGTTTTGTTTTATTTTATTTTGCTTGGTAACTTACTTTATTCTGTCTGTTATTTCTTGAAACCACTTAAATCCTACTTTTTATACTTAATAAAATCACTTTTGTTTATTAATTAACCCAGAGTAAGTGATTAATAGCTGGGGGAGCAAACAGCTGTGCATATCTCTCTATCAGTGTTCTAGAGGGCAGACAATTTATGAGTTTACCCTGTATAAGCTTTATACAGCATAAAACGCATTTATTTGGGCTTTGGATCCCATTGGGAACTGGATGTGTGTGTGCTGGAGATAGGTGACTTGCTGAGCAGTTTTTGGTTAAAGTCTGCAGTTTTGGGGGCGTGGACCAGACCTGAGTCTGTGTTGCAGCAGACTAGCACGTCTGGCTCAACAAGGCCGGGTTCTGGAGTCCCAAGCCGACAGGGAAAACGGGCTCAGAAATAGTTTCAACACATCAGGTAACAGTCTCAAGGGGGTCTCTGTGACCAAACCTGTCACAAAGTGTAATGGGTGGAGTCCCCTAAACTTGGGAGTATGGGGAATAACCAAGGTAGGAGAAAAATACCTGGCATACCTTCATCATACCTGGCACCTGGGATCACACCACCACTCAAATTTGGGGAGATAGGGCCGGTAACTTGGGTCTCCTCTTCTGGTTGCACCACAGCTTAAATATTGGTCTTGGCCAGCTGGTAGAGCCCAGGCCTCATGGTCCCATATAACCTAGCGCCTATGACCCTAATATTAATGAGACTGCCTCTCTTGTGCTCTCAATGCTTCCCCTACTGGAACTCAAGCAGCATGAAGGAGGAGGAACACCCCAACCTGGAGGGCCACAAGGAGTAGATTAGATCAAGGATCCATAGGGGAGGCAGGGATTGAGAGCCAGGGTAAGGGGAATACTTGGACTAGTTGGGTAAGGAGGCTCCGTGCTAGGCGAGGAAACTAGGACTGGGAAGGTCTGGAACTGAGAGGAACTGGGGATGAAGGAGCTGGTGTGGCAGAGAAATTGGGATTGGCTGGGCAAGGAGACACAGAACTCTCCTTTACTTCAGCATGTACTTGTCTGAGGACAGACTATGGTCTACTAGGGTAATTTTAGTTTTAGCTAAACCTCAGCTACTGCATGAAAGCTAAAGTCTGTGGTTACACAAAACAGCCACAGACCTTGAGTATGTTGTGAGGCAAAAGGCTGACGGCCAAATACTTTCCACCTGCTGAGAAATGCAGACATCTAATGTGGTTATCCTATTTAAAGTAAGCTTTTGCTTTTAGAACAAGTATTTGCATTACATTTTTCTAACAAATGTCTATACCGGATACCTTCACAGTTGGAACCTCTTTGAACTAATCAGCCTCCTGCTTTCATAGTTATTGAAGGAATTATTCCTGAACATTCTAATTATTATTAGTTCACTGCCAACAATTATTTTTGTCCTGGTCTGTTCATTCAACCTATCTGGCATCAGAATGGAGTTTGGGATTTGGATTTTTATAAATTATAATATAATTTTGCCAACAAAAGTTGTGATTGTGTGTACAAAAGGTAAAGTAATGAGTTTTTTAAAAGATATTGGATATTTGTTTTAGGTGGTTCTGTGGGATATGCAAATACTGCTACGAACTAAAGAGATGCCAGCTATCGAATGATGAGCGCTGCTGGCATGGAGAGAGGAAAAGAAACACCAGGTGTAAAGTACAGAATGCAGTCAGAGTAACCGTACAGGAAGTTGCTCTGGAAGAGCCTCTGATGCAAATGAGATGAAAAGATAATGGAACAAATCTGTAGTCAGGCAAAATTCCCATTAACTTCAGCCTTTAGACCAGGGATCAGCAACCTTTGGCCCGCCGGTTTGTTTACCTGCCACGTCTGCAGGTTCGGCTGATCGTGGCTCCCACTGGACGCGGTTTGCCATCCCAGGCCAATGGGAGCTGCGGGCAGTGGCATGGGCTGAGGAATGTGCTGGCCGCTGCTTCCCACCGCCCCCATTGGCCTGGAGTGGCGAACCGCGGCCAGTGGGAGCTGCGATCGGCTGAACCTGCAGATGCGGCAGGTAAACAAACTGGCCCAGCCCGCCAAGGTGCTTATCCTGGCGAGCCGCATGCCTAAAGTTGCCAATCCCTGCTTTAGACCCTAGTGAACAAAAAAAAAAAAAAAAAAAACCCTATGAGAACTATGTTATTAGGTGGAAATTCTGTAATAGACCTTTGAAAGTAGGTAGGGTGACCAGACAGCAAGTGTGAAAAATCGGGACGGGGGCGGGGGGTAATAGGCACCTATATAAGAAAAAGCCCCAAATATCTGGACTGTCCCTATAAAATCGGGACATCTGGTCACCCTAAAAGTAGGAGAGAAGTTGGCTGTGAATCATCGGAATGCTAGTACAATCATCTCCTTTAGCATGAGCAGCTCTGCCAAAAGTTTTTATGTAACAGTCTAGGAAAAAAGAGAGAGACAGAGAGGGGAAGAAACCGTTTTAAGGTGTTGGAGTGTGGAGAGCGAAGCTAGGTGTGTAAAAAAGGGGAGGCACTGCGTAACAGTGGGTAGAGCTATTTCAGAAATATGTCATAACAGGACAGTATCTCACCAATAACAAAGCAAGAGTCATTATTTTAAAAGTAATGGGACATGCCCCATTTTTTATTTGTGTAGTCATTTTCATACTTAAATCAGGAGATTGGGTCCTCCCCAACCACATCTCCTAATTCCAAATGACTGAGTGGGTTTTCTGGAGGCAAGGCTTCTTGTCTGTCACTGATACAAAGTGCTACTTCTTTCCTTCAGACTTTCCCCTTCCTGTTTCCTATCTTCTCTTCTTGCCTGTAATCAGCTCATCCGTACATACCTCCTCTTCCTCCCACAGTGTGCAAAAGGACTGATTAGCATAACATTGTCCTCTGCCCAGATAGGAAACTATCTCAGACCAATCAAAGACCAATTTCCTCCATATTCTGCAGCAGGTCAAAAGAACCCCCTTCCCCCGCCTCCTCCCCTCAAAAAAGTTTAATCTTTTCTCCACACAATAATAAATAATATTAAAGTTTAAGAGTTGGAGCACCCTCTCAATGGTAAAATCCAGAAGAAAAGAATCCAGGGGGAAAAAATTCTATGAGAGGGTAAAATTTACCTCTTCTTTAAATGAGCTTTGGGTCCTGTTCCCAAGCTCTGTGGATTCCCTAGGATCAAGGGCAGTCTATTCATAGGCCTCAGTGAGTGTTTTGTGACCCTCATAGCCCACGCTTCCTATATAAAAATCAATGTAGCACATAATAAATGGATTAAAATTGACTAACTGATGGATCTCAAATATTGCAAAGGCAGACTCATCATCCATTGGGGAAATTTCTAGTGAGACCCTACAGGGATCTGTTCCTGGCTCAATATAATTCAATATTGTTATCAATAATCTGGAAGAAAATATAAAATCATTGCTAGTAAAGTTTGAAGAGGGCATAACAATTGGTGGAATGATACACAAGTATAAGTTAGTTCTACAGAGCAATCTGGATCACTTGGAAAGCTGGGTTTGTTTGAACAGTATGTGTTTTAATACAACCAAATGCAATGTCACACATCTAGGTACAGAAAATATAAGTCACACTTACAGGTGTGACTGGAAAACAGTTACTCTGGAAAGGACTTGGAATAATCAACTAAACACAAGATGCCAGTGTGATACTTTAGCTAAGAGACCTAATGTGATCCAATGTATAATGCCAGAGACTATTGAGTAGAAGTGAGGAGATGATACTCTCTCTTTCTACAGCATTAGTGAGGCAATTACTGGAATATTGTGTTCAGTTCTGGGGTCCACACTTTCAAAAGGATATTGGTAAATTGGAAAGGGTTTAGAAAAGAATGATTTGAGGGAGAAGACTTCTGATAGTAGAGGGTTCTTTAATTAAGCAGGCAAAGGCATAACAAGATCTAATGGCTAGAATCTGAAGCTAGACAGGTTCAGACTAGAAATAGGCACACCTTTTTAACAGTGAGGATAATAAACCATTGGATCACCTTACTTATTGATGTCATAGATCTCCGTCACTTGAAGTCTCCAAATCATGATTGGATATCTTCCAAAAGATACGCTTTACTTCAACCAGAATTTTTGGGCTTGATGCAGGAATTACTGGGTGAAATTCTATGGCCTATATTAAACAAGAGGTCAGACCAGATAATCACAGAGTTCCCTTATGGACTAAAATTCTATGAATATGAATCTTTATTCTGTTCTTTTAGCTTTATAGTCTGAATTTTTTTCTTATATTGGGACAAAGTGGTTAGAAATGTTTAAGTTGGTAGTAGCCACAAAAAGGCATTATTACATTTTCACTCTTGTTTACGAAGACTATAAAACTGAATCCTATTTCAAGAATAGCATACAACTGGAAAACTCAAGATCCTACTCAACTAGAAATAGCCATGAGAAATAGTAAAGAATTAAGTTGTGGTAGGAGTGGTAAAAACAACACAGTGTTATCAGTTTGTAGAAACCTTATCTTGAAGTTCTAGAGGCTTGTGATTATCAGGTGCTAATGTATAGTTAGAGTGTAGAGTTAAAAATAAGTCTAATTCTCCACAGACTATTCCTCCATTTTTATTTTCAGCCAAAACATTGTTTATGATAATGCATAAGCCAGGGATCCTGGCTAGTGTCTGATGAGAATCTGATTTAAAATTATCTTTCTATCTAACTTATTCCTGAGGAAGTCTGTATCATTTTCAATGAAAAAAAAAGTAATAAATATTATCCTCTGTTTGCCCAATAACCACATAGGAAGTTGCAAGTACTCAGCAGAAATCAGGTTTTGGCTTATAGGACCCATTCCTGCTAGATGATGAACATTGTCTGTGAAGCCAACAGGAGTTGAGAATCCCCACAATATCATGGGAGGTTGCTCAGCACCTTGGGAGATCAGGATTCTAGTGAACAAACCCTTGTAAATATTTTGTCAACTCTAGTCCTCCAACTAGGCAGCAAGTATATCTTGACTCACTCTACTCAGACCCTTGTCTGAGGCTGGAGAGCCTAACACTGATGTAAACCTGCGACTCCATAATCACATTGTGTGATGTTGACAAGCTGCCAGGCTAAATTCACTTACTACTTCCAGAGAAGTGCTACTTATCATTAGAGAAAAGAAGAAACAAAAAGAGGCTGTTATCAAAAGTAATTACTGCAACTCTCCAGCACGGTCACAGCCTGTACAAAGTGATCCTGCTTTCTAATAATAATTTCAATATTAATCTAGCATCTATGTCTAGCATCTTCTTCATTCTTATCCTCTAGGACACATTCCCCCTTTTCTGCTGGAGATTTTCAGTGTCAATGAGACCGTCTGAAAACTCTTCTGTATTCCCTCTACAAGTGTACAGAATGCAGGCACACAGCAACAGGAGTAGAAGAGGTGCACCAGATAACTCTGCTCTCAGTCATAGAACTGGAAAATAAAACGTGCTGATACCATAGAGGCAGTGTGATCCAGTGATGCACTGGACTGACTCTCAAGAGACCTGGGCTCAATTTCTGGCTCTGTCACTGACCTATTGAGTGTTATTGGGAAAGTTACTTGGCCTCTCTCCTTCTCCTTCCTCTCCCGCTCTTTGTCTTGTCTATTTAGACTGTAAACCCTTCAGGGTAGGAACTGTCTCTTACTTTTGTACAGTAGCTAGCACAATGGGGTCTGGATCTCTATTAGGACCACTAGTCACTATTGTAATATAAAGAATAATTATTAATCATTCTTATATAGAACTTTACATCTGCAAAACAGTTTGCAAATGTTAACTAATAATTCCTCAGTACAACCTAGTGCTACAGGCAACTATAATTATCCCATTTTACAGATGAAACTGAGACACAAAGGGTGTGTCTCCGCAGCAGAGAAAAAACCATGGTGGGGCGGTTCCATTGCTTTGTAGACTTCCTGGCTCGGGCTGGAGCCTGGGATCTAGGACCCTGTGGCATGAAGGGTCCCAGAGGGCCCAGATGTCTACACAGCAATTATACAGCCTTGTTGCCCAAGCCCTGTGAGCCAAGTCGGCTGGCATGGGCCAGTTGCAGGTTTTTCTTTGCTGTGTAGACATACCCAAAGAGATTAGATCAAAGGTTCTCAAACTGTGGTCCACAGAGCACTGGTGATCCATGGGGTACTTGCTGGTGGTCCACAGTGCTGGCTCCTCCTTTTTATTGCCAGCTGTTAAACTGCATTTAAGAATAGCTTAAAAAATTAAACTCTTTCCTAAAATTACTCTTCATGTAGGCAATTACTGTAGTTGCCTCTTGAGTGTTATATACTTCTGCATATTCAACAAGTTTGAACGCTGCATGATAAGACCTTTTTCTTTTGATTTCACTGTTGTTCATTTTAAATACTAGTATGAAAATAGATTATTATTATTGTAGTTATAGATTTTGTAGGACTTTATATAGGAATGTCACCTGCTTTATCACTGTCAAATTATTATTGTTCTTTGTTTATTTCAAAGCAGCCCTGTAGCATGTCTGTAGGGATAACAGGCTATTTCAATTTTATTAGAGATTCCATCGATTTTGCACGTTATATTTTCATATTGGCTTGAGACTTATGAGGTCCAGTTCAAGTCAATCTAGTCCACTAAACAAACCCTTTGCAACTTTAAAAGGCTGCAGTATTGACATCAATAAATGGGTTGGCAAACTTTGGCTCCCGGCCTGTGAGGGTAAGCCACTGGCGGGACGTTTTGTTTACCTGGAGCGTCTGCAGGCCTGGAGCCCCTCAACTCCCTGCAGCCGCGATTGGCCATTCCCAGCCAATGGGAGCTGCGGGAAGATTCACTTGGCATGCTGTGTTGAGCGGCATAACCAGGCTATGACTGAGAACAGCATTAGCCTCTTTGAGAGAGTCTACACAACCAAACTAAGGGGATGTCTACACAGCTGACGTTAAAGCGCTGCCGTGGCTGTGTAGTCGCGGCTCCAGCACTGGGAGAGAGCTCTCCCAGCGTTGTAATAAAGCCACCTCCACGAGGGGAATAGCTCCCAGCACTGTAGCACTATCTACACTGCCACTTTACAGTGCTGAAACTTGCATTGCTCAGGGGGGTGTTTTTTCACATCCCGAGCAAAGAAAGTTTCAGCACTGTAAGTGGCAGCATAGACTAGGCCTTAGACTAAGGGCTAGTCTACACTATTGTGCTACATCAGCGCAATTGCACTGATGCAGCTGGGCCGCTGTAGTGCGTCTGGTGAAGATGCTGTAGGCCAACAGGAGAATGCTCTCCCGTTGGCATAATTACTCCGCCTCAACGAGAGGCAGAAACTGTGTCAGTGGGAGAGCATCTCCCGCCAACATCGCGCAGTTGATGTAACTTACATTACTTTTTCACACCCGTGAGCGAGGTAACTTACAATGACTTAAGCGGTAGTGTAAACAAGCCCTAAGATGTTATCTGCAATTGCCTCAGCTTCCTCAAACCTCTCAACCAAATAGAAATGCCAAATAGCATTCACAGCCACCTATATCTGCTAGGAGTCCAGAAGGTAGCCAATTAAGTGCTTTCTGCATTAAGTTTTAGCTGCAAGGACCCATCTAGAACACCTAAACCAGAAAAGACCTTTGCTTTTTATTAAGTCATTGCGGGATCTGTTCAATGTTGGTAAAGGATAACAAAATTATAGAGCTTTATTGAGATGCAAGGAATCAATACATATGCGGAGTTTGGCTGCTTGGTGTTTTTAAGCTATGTTGCTGATTCAATCTGTCAGTTCCTTAAGACTCCCATCTTAGTCCTCATCCTCAGAAGAAACCTGAACAACACCTTGAAATGACAAACCCAGGAGCTCACATTCATCATTTTGCTAGATACTAAAAATCATGCACTGAATTCAGACACTAGATTTATGGCTTATTGCAACAATCTATATTCCACTTAAACCCCTCCCCGCCAGCTTTTTTTCCTTCCCCCTCCTCCCATGACTGGAGAGGTGTTAATGGGCCACTTCACCTGGAATGGTCCCTTGAAATGTGTATTAACTACTTATGCTAAACAATCTGTTCCACCTTGCATTTAGCTTGACATTCTGAGGGCTAGTCTACACTGGCAAGGCTAAAGCTGCTGCGGCAGTGCTTTAACATGCCTTGTGTGCTCGGGGCACAGTGCTGGAAGAGCTCTCTCCCAGCGCTCTAAAAAAAACCCACCTCCACAAGGGGCATAGCTCCCAGCGCTGGTGCACTGTCTACACTGACGCTTTATAGCGCTGAAACTTGCTGCGCTCAGGGGTGTGTTTTTTCACACCCGAGCCAGAAAGTTGCAGCGCTGTAAATTGCCAGTGTAGACAAGCCCTAAGTCTGAGTACATTTCTCAGACCTGAAGAAAGAACTATGTATAATCTTGAAAGCTTGACTCTCACCAACAGCTGATGATGATCCACTAAAAGATATTAACTCACCCACTTTGTCTCTTCAAAATAAAGTTCACTTGTGGAAAATCTTTAAGGCAATCTTTATAAATCATAAAAGATTGGTCTAAGGTAAAGGCACAAATACATTTTCTTTTCCCCTTTGCTGCTCACTTTTAAAGCAGGATTATTGGGCTTAGAATGGTGATGAGTCAGAAATGAGCATCAGCTGCTGTTTCAGGACTTTGGGACAATGTGTCCCAGGATGTTGGGTGCTCCCCGTATCATATTGCCTAAAGAGGTGAGACTCACCAAATACATAATCTGTGACTTTAAATTAGAGGTGGAAACTGGAAGACACAAAGCACAGTCCAAATTCTGACTAGTGACTGAAATTAACGTTACAAGGGACTGAGATAAACATTTTGTACTGCAATTATAAGGAAGTGTGGAAAGACTGTTCCTCAAATTATCAGATATACTAATGAAAAAGCAATGAAGAAAAACTGCCCAACTTTATGAGAAAGGAAAGAGACTTCAGAGAAAACGGTGTTTGACAACTGTGGGAGAAAGTTGAGAGAATACAGAGAGAGCACCCCCACCAGATCAAGGATAAACAATGATGACAAATAGCTATAGGACAAAACTCCAAAGACAATGTGAAGCCTAGGGAGACTGTACTAACATCAATAATGCCAACTCTAGGTATTCAAAAAATCATGTGTCGGGCCTTAAAAATCATGAGATTAATACATTTTGTGTTCTTTGCATTTGTTTTCTGGATTTTGAGCCTTAGTGTGCAGTCAGGTCACATTTTCAAACTTCTCTCAGAGGGTTGTCAACTTTCTAATTGCTGAAAACCAAACACCCTTGCCCTGCCCCCTGCTCACTCCAACCCCCCTCCCATCGCTCGCTCTCCCCCACCCTTGCTCACTTTCACCGCAAGGCCCAAGCAGGCATAGGTGCCGACTCCATGGGTGCTCTAGGGCTGGAGCAACCATGGGGAAAAAATGGTGTGTGCTGAGCACCCACTGGCAGCCCCCATCAGCTACCCCCCCCCCGAGCCTCCCGCCCACTGGCAGGCCCAACGGATCAGCACCTCCCCCAGGGACTACCAGTGAAGGGAGCTGCAAATTCGGAGCATCTCCATCTGACCCCTCTTCCCCAAGCAGCCACCGGCCGCTTGTGGAGAGCAGGGTCCCTTAGCTGAGGCGGCTGTTAGGAAGAGCAGGAGGGTGCTTGGGGCTGGAGGTATGGGAGGGGGTTAGGGGTGCGGGAGCAGGGTGTGGGCTGGGGGCAGGAGAGGGTACGGGCTCTGGGTGCGGTCTCCAGGGTGAGGCCAGAGATGAGGGGTTTGGGGTGCAGAATGGGTCTCCAGGTTGGGGCCGAGGGGTTTGGAGTGGGGGAGGGAGCTCAGGGCTTGGGCAGGGATTTGGGCTATGGGTGGGAGCTTGGGTGCAAGAGGGAGGTTCAAAGCTGGGGCAGGGGGTTGGGATGTAGGAGAGGGTTCAGGATGCGGGCTCTGGGCAGCTCTAGCTGGTGCAGTTCACGAAAGCTCCTGGAGGCACTGACCTCAGGCAGCCCCTTAAATAGCAGCCGCATCAGCACTGCCCTGCCATTTCCTGGGATGGAGGAAGTCTGTGTGGCTCCCAAGAAGTGGTGGCATGTCCAGCTCCTAGGCAGAGTGGAGGCCAGGGGGCTCCGCACGCTGCCCCCGCCTGCAGGTGCTGCTCCAAGAGCCGGCTCCGCTGCTCCCATTTTGCATGGAGCTGGGCATGGAGCCTGCCTTAGCCCCGCTGCAGCCAACTGGACTTTTAGTGGTCTGGTCAGCTGCTGACCAGAGCTGCCAGGGTCTCTTTTCGACCGGGCGTTCCAGGCAAAAACCGGACACCTGGCAACTCTACTCTACAACCAGGAAGGCTAGACACTTACTTTTTCTTTTAGCTGAGAGTCTCATACAATCACTTGAAACCAGATGGTGGGGCCTATAAATAAATAAATAAACAAAGAAAAACCCAACACCAAAAACCGCCAGGCTTGTAATTAAAAGCAGGAGTGTCAGCAACACACACTGCTGCCGCCTGGGACGGGGAGCAAGAGTCTCTCACACTTGGGCAGCACTTGTGTAACTTGCCCTGGCGATACAGTATTACGGCGTGGCGTTGGGGGGGTGCCCCTAGGAGTAGGTGAATCGGTCGGGCCAGGGCACTATTCCCAGCTCCCGGGGCCTCCCACGAGGAGCCCCAGCCAAGCTGCCCCCCCGCCCAGGGGCCGGGCCTAGCGGGAGCGGGAAGGAATGCGCTTCCGGAGGCGAAGGAGGAGCGGCGGCTGGGCCCGCACCCAATTCCCACCCCCTGCGGCCCGCACACGGGGCTCCCAGCGAGCGAGCGCGGCGGAGGGAGCGGCGCCGGGCAGAGACACCCAGGGAACAGCGCCAGGGGCCCCCGCTGCGCAGCGCCCAGAGTCGCCCCCGGGGGGACAGACCTGAGCCAGCCGGGCTCCGAGCGCGCCTCTGCCGCCGCCTTCTCCCGCGGAGCCATGGCCAAGGTACGGGGCTGTGGGGCCGCGCTCGCTGCTGCTGCGGGTTTCCGCCCGTTTGATCCGCGGCCCAACACGGGCCCATTGTGCGGGGAGCCCGAGCTCCGGGCCCCGCAGGGAGACGCGGGGCAAGGACTGCGTGACCCGCTGCCTGGGACGGGACTGGCCGAGCAGGATGGGGCAGGGCACCGGCCGATGCTTCCCCGGGGGCTAACGTGTGGGGCGCTGCCCGGCTGCGCTGGCTCTGTCGGCCCCGGGGCGCGGGCGGCGTGCAGGGCAGGCAGCCAGTCCCGGCCGCCTCAAGGCAGTGCCAGCGCTGGCTCCCCGGCCCGCCGCAGGGCGGGGCTGCCCCTCATGGGCCCCGGCTAGTGTCAGCGTGGCCAGGGCTCCCGGCCCTAAAGCCAGACAGTGAAACGCCCCGGCCCTTTGTCCGCCTGCCGCCCAGCCATTCAACGCTGTGGCCGGGGGCTCGGCCCAAGGTGGCCGCGAAATACCCCGTGGCACTTTCCATAGGGTGGGGGCTTTATCCCACTGCCTCCCTAAAGGATGGGAGCGACCCTCATCTGCCCTGCTCCCTGTCTTGTGGAGGGTGCTGCTTTTCTGTGGCATTTGTGAAATGCAGTGGGAGTCTAGAGGCTGAAGGGAGGCGCTTTGTGAATGTGCAGTATTAATCCTTGTTCAACCCAGCAGTACTGGCTAACTTCTTAACTCACTTGGGTACTAGCAGCCGTGTTCGTAGGGTGCATTAGAGAAACAACTAAAAAGACAAGGCCCTTCCCCACCCCCCGAAAAGGTTTTAGACACGGAGGCGACAGACAACAAGAAGGGAGGAAGGAAGGACAGAGCTACAGTAATAAGATCATATAGTGACTCTGTTTAGGAGTTTGCAGATCTGGGAGGTTCCCTATGACTTTTTAAAAAATTGTGACATGATTTCCTTGCATGTATTGAAGTAAATCAATGAAAACAAGCTTGTGTAACAAACATTTAAATCTGATTTAATACATTGTGATTTTGCCTGATGATGTGACATTCTGATTGCTTGATAGTTCAGGATTTGTTGTTGTTTCTCTCATAAGTGTTTGTTTTTCAGGATTTTATAACTGCCATATAAACTTGTTGCAGTCTGAAAGAGAGCAGGGAATGAATGCTAGGTCTCAGCATGTATTCAACAGATTACATGATTTTTGGAAAAATACTCTAGCAATATAGTCTTTAAAATATGAATTCTTTCCTCAGTGTAGCCTGGTCCTTGGGGAAAATAAGGGGGAGGGGAATTTTTTCCTCAGTCACTGTAGAGTTACTATATATTATGTCAAAATTTGGACTAATTTGGTGGGAAATGTCTAACAAAAAATCCACCCAGTGGTCATTAAAAAAATTTAAAATAAAATCTGAATGGTTTGTTTTATCTACTGTATCTGCCCTTAGTATGCCAGTAAGGCCCTGCTCATGCCAGTACTTAAGCGCATGCGTAATTCATTAGGTGAGCTGGACTGCTCATGTGCTTAAAATTGAGCAACAGCTTATGTGTTGGTGTGAGTAGGGCTTTACTAGAATACAGAAAGGTCCAGGCCATCTCTGGTTTTGATGCATTAGAAATTCAAGAGGAAATGCAATCACACGTGAGAGGAAATTATTCTATGTTTAAAAAAAAAAAAGTGAGAAAACTTGAGAAGGATTGAGGTTTTGGATTTTGTGATTTTTCCTTAAGTACTTTGACTAATGCCATTACCAAGTAAATTCAGAAATATCTAAATTTAAATAAGCCTTTGAAAATCATGTAGACATGGTAGCAAAGACATAGTTTATACATCCGCCCTACTGATGATAAAACTGATGATTCACTGTACTGTCACACGCTAAAATTACTTACCTCAGGCAAATGGTTAAGTAGCATTGTGCAAGGCTGCCTAAAGCCGCATGTAAAGCCTGTGAAAACAGTGAGCAACTAGCAATAGATAGACAAGACCAGGTGAGTTAAGGATGACACATTGTTAACTTTAGGCTATGTCTACACTTGCAGAGTTTTTGCACTGTCAGTTTTACCAGTTATAGTGAACCGGTGAAAGAAAAGCACTGGTTTGTGTACTCAATTCCACAGGTGTCAGAGAGTGTTTCCATTTGCTGCACTTCCATCGTGGCCAATGAGAGCAGCGCACTGAGGGCAGCTATCCCACAGTGCAGCTCTCTCCATTTTGATGATAGGTCTTGTGGGAAGGGGGGGGTGATTGCCGGACATCCTGGGTCCCTGCACAGCCTCCTCTCCCCAAACACTGATCAACTCCAGTAGCTCAGTATTGCTCCAAGCAGGGGATCCTTTGCTCTGTGGAGCAGGCGTTGTCACCTGGCCAGATGATAAGTGAGCACTTGCCAAGAAAACAGAAAGGGGAGTTTCAAAGTTCCCCGGGCTTTACTGGGGAAGGGGTGGATGTCTATTTACCTGACAGCAGAGCTGCTGGCCAGAATGGTCACCTAGGCACTGTGGAATATCCTGCGGTGGCTAAAAGCCCTGTAAATAAGAACGTGTCTTCACTTGCATATCATTGCAAAAGCATCACCGGTAAGAGCTGTATGCTTTTCATGGAGGTGGTTTTCTTTTTTCGATGAAACTTCTGAGTTTCACCGCAAAAACTCATTGGCAAGTGTAGACGCTCCCACGGTTTTTGCGCAAAAAAGGGACATTTTCTGCTTTAAATGCTAAATGTAGACACGCCTTTAGTCCTTTAAAATGTTTGAAATTAAATATATTGAGAAGTGCAAGATTGACAGCTATGGAGACCGGAATCCTGTCTTAATAAAATCTAGAGCTAGAAAACACCTTTAAGGTTTGTCAACATTTCAGTACTGGAGCTCTGGACTAATGGATTGAGCGTTCGACTGGTAGTTAGAAGAATTGGATTTTTTTCATAGAATTACAGAATCGTAGGACTGGAAGGGATCTTGAGAGGTCATCTAATCCAGTCCTCTGCACTCACTGCAGAAGTAAGTATTATCTAGACCATCCCTGACAGGTGTTTGTGTAACTTGCTCTTAAAAATCTCCAATGATGGAAATTCCACACAGAATTCCACACTCCCTAGGCAATTCATTTCAGTGCTTAACCATCCTGACAAGAAGTTTTTCCTAACGTCCAACCTAAACCACCCTTGCTGCAATTAAAGCCCATTGCTTCTTCTCCTTAACCTCTGAGGATAGGCTAACAATTTTTCTCCCTTCTCCTTGTAACAACCTTTTATGTACTTGAAAACTGTTATCATGTCCCCCTCAGTCTTCTCTTCTCCAGACTGAAAAAATTGGGTTTGTTTAATCTTCCCCCATGGGTCATGTTTTCTAGGCCTTTAATGATGTTCTTTGCTCTTCTCTGGCCTTTTTCCAATTTGTCCACATCTTTTCTGAAATGTGGCACCCAGAATTGTACACAATATTCGAGTTGAGTAACTTTTCCTGACTGTCATAGTTTTGCTGTGTGATTCTGGGCAAGTCGCTCTGCCTTTGCGTCATTAACCTAATCTGTAAAAATGTTAATTTGTATCTACCTTTGTAAAAGGCTTTGAGATCCAGTTGAAAAGGGCTGCAAGTTATTTTCTGAAGTATTTATGCATTTTCAGGTATCTTAGTGAATGATTGTTCCCTGAGGTTTTTGTTCAGTCTAGTTTTAAATGCCCCGCTTTATTGAGCTTCAGTCACTTCACTTGGGAAATGATCCCACAGTTGAATACACCTCAATGTCTGGAAGCTTTTCCCAATGTTCAGAATAAGTCTTCTTGTTCACATTTTCATTCCTTTTCTCTTAGTTTTACTCCTCTTTACTACATTAAATAATTCCTGTATTACCTTTAGTATGAACATTCTTCAGTGTAAACATATTTGTAAACAGTTATGTCTCCCTTCCTTCTATGTCCTGGCTTAGTAAAAGCTATGTGATACATACTGTGACAGACCCAGAGCAGTGGGGTACAGGAGTCTGGTAGAGGGCAAATATACTGGTCACTGGATGAGTAGTTTTCTGTTCCTTGAGTGACCAGAGCAGGGGCTGCACTAGAGTAATCAGGAACCTGCTAGAACCAGTTAAGGCAGGCAGGCTAATTAGGACACCTGGAGCCAATTAAGAAGAAGCTGCTAGAATCAATTAAGGCAGGCTAATCAGGGCACCTGGGTTTTAAAAAGAGCTCACTTCAGTTTGTGGAGTGAGTGTGAAGGGCTGGGAGCAAGAGGCACAAGGAGCTGAAAGGGTGTGGGTGTGCTGCTGGAGGACTGAGGAGCACAAGCTTATCAGACACCAGGAGGAAGGTCCTGTAGTGAGAATAAGGAAGGTGTTTGGAGAAGGCCATGGGGAAGTAGCCCAGGGAGTTGTAGCTGTCATGCAGCTGTTACAGGAGGCACTATAGACAGCTGCAGTCCACAGGGCCCTGGGCTGGAACCCAGAGAAGAGGGTGGGCCTGGGTTCTCCCCAAACCTCCCAATTGATGTGGGCTCTTGCAGAAGGGAAGGTCTCTGGGCTGTTCCCCAACCCACATGGTGAATCTCTGAGGCAAGAAAATCCGCCAATAAGCGCAGGACCCACCAAGATAGAGGAGGAACTTTGTCACAATACTTAGTTCTTAAATCTTTCCTAATAAGTCAGTCTTTCTAGCACCATGATCAGACTTGTTGCTCTTCTCACCTATGTAGCTGTCAATATCTTTATGGTAACATGATATCTAGAATTGACATTTTCAGGTGTAGTTACACCAGAAAGCCCATTAAGTGGACTGTTAAATGTTTGCTCTGTGAGAGTTTGGTTTGTATAAGCAGCCCAAAACATTGCAAAACTGGTACATAAACAGGAACAGTTCCTCCCAGTAGATAGATGGGTCTCCCTCCTATTTCTCATTACTCATTTGATAGGTTAGCCAGCGTTCAATTTACACACACATTCTTATCCACATGGCAGCAGGAGAAAATCACACTTGAACCAGTCTGGCAGAAAGTGGAAAGTCTACAGGAGTGTAGTCTGGGTCTTGGCACTGATAGTTTCTTGCACTAGAACCTTCAAATGAAAGGAACTGAGGGACCATTAGAGAGATGGGTTATTTATATCCTTTTTCTATAGAATATTGCACAACTACTTAGCTCTGTGACGGATTTGATCACAGAGACCCTCTTGGGACTGTCACATGATATGCTGAAATTACCTCTGAGCCCGTTTTTCCTGCCAGCTTGGGACTTCCAGAACTCTGTCTTGTTGAGCCAGATACGCTAGCCATCCTGCCCAATGTCCCATCTCCAGCCGTGATCATCCCCGATGCTTCAGAGGAAGGAGATAAAAAAACTAAACAAAACAAAATAAGTTGTGGGGAGAAAATATCCCCTCCTGATCCCACAGGTAGCCAGCTGAAACCCGGAAGCAAAAGCTTTTAGGAATGTAAGACATAGACTGGAAGTGAACCCTAGGGCTGCTGAGTCTTGCTCCCCACTGTCACAAGTAATCCTGCCATACTGTTGCAGTCATACATTTGCTCATAAATTTCTTATAATTACCATCTGATAGAAAGTTTACTTATAGAAACTATGGCTCTTCAAGTATTGCCTCTGCATATTTCCTCTTGCAAGATGTGCCTCAGAGCCACTGTCAAGCTTGTGCTAATTTATTTATCTGAAAGTAGAAAGATGGACTGGTGTTTAATTAAATAAGGAATGCAGGATGGTTCTCCAGAGGAAACAGAACTATATGCAGATCAAGGGAGAGTAGTGCTACCTTTGTGTTAAAGAACTTTAGGTAACAGCCCCACAGATTTCATGATAGAGACATTCAAGAAAAGCCATTAATGCCATCTTAGCTCTAGTAGAGTGAATTTCAAGACTCTTAGGTACTGACATCCCACCTAAAGCATAACATGTTTCAGTGCATAATTCATTTAAACAGACCCTGAGTGGAATTAGTACCCCTCCTTGAATTTTTTGTAGCTGTTGGAAGTCACCTCACCTAAACTGTGACCCTAAATTCTTAGTCCTATCAAAATTTAAAAACTTAGCTATTATATAGTGTGTCTCATCAATAGATCTCAAATCCCTTTACAAAGGTGGTCAGTATCTTTATCCCCATTTTACAGAAAGGGAAACTGAGGCACAGAGAGGGGACTCAACTTGCCAAAAATCATACAGAAAGCTAGTGGCAGACCCAAGCAGGGAACTGAATCCATGTCTGAGTCAATCTTCACTGCACAGTTAGCCTGGTGATTGGCACCTGGGTGTGAGCAAAGCCATACTAGAGTTACTGTCCCATCACCGGTGTTGCACTTGCCCAGGTGTGTTGGTAGAACCTCAAGGGGCATAGCGCTTTGTACTGCAGTAAACCGAACCACTCTGTTTTCTAGTGTGTTTTGGGAGATCTCGCCTGTCCATCTGGACACACCAAGGGTTGAGGAGGAAGCTGGGATTAGTGGGAAGGCAATGGAGAACTGTCAGCACTTGAGTTGTTTAGCCTGCATCCTCACTGCAAAATGAGCATGATAGCAGCCTGAGTAAAAGCGAGCTCTAGCCTACATTCAGTCTGGCCAGCTAGCCCAGGTTTAAAGCACTACCGAACTCAAGTGAAAGGGTTTGGTGTGTAGACAGGAAGTGGGATTAGGGTCAACATCTGGGTAGCAGCTTGAGTTAACTCTTCCATGAAGACTTAAGAATGTGGTGTTTAGTAGTGTGCTATAAAGAGCACTCTTCAAAAGGTGGTGTATCTGCATACTTTGCCAGCACTAAACTGAGATCCCACATAAGGACAGGTTCTCTTAACTGGTACATTAACCAGACCTTTGAAGAATCTCATGATGGTGGGATGGCTGAAGTAAGTGGACAGTGGTATGATGAGCTGGAACACAAGTATTCTTTCATTGATGAAAGGGTGAGGCTAAGAAAGAGACCATTGGGATGATAACTAGTCTGTACCAGATTAAATTAGGGTAAAGCAATACATAGAGACAGATTATTTGACGCCCAAAGAATAGAGTACACTTTTTTTTGCATGTTTTGCTGTTTTTTGTTTTCTTTTCAACCTGCAGCAAGTTACTCATAATTTGGAGTTTATCTTTTGACTATGTCATTCATCTTCTCTGAAGTCCTTTCTATATGAACATAGTCCCGTTAAAATTTTGAACAAAAGAGGGATTGAACAATATTTACGAAAGTTTAGTTTATACAAGTTTGATTTGGTGTTAACTGAAATACTTTATTCCTGCAGTTGGTTCAAGGTTGTCCTGGTCCTGAGATAAATGTTGTATGATGCATGTTAGATCAACTCCATTAGTCATGGTAGGCAAGTAGTGCGTGAGCTGCATGCTTGAGGGGGGAATTTAATCTTGGTTCATTAAAGGTATGCTAAATATCTATCCATGTCTAGTTATTGTGTAAGGAGGCAACTTATGTGCATATGCAAAATGTCAGCAAATACAGAACATCTTAAGCACAGCATTTTAAAGTACTTGCCCATTGATTTTACTAAACAGTTGTGGAGCTAGCGTCTAATTATTTTAAAAATAGCCTCCACATGATTCAGACTACACTACAGTAACTCCTTGCTTAACGTTGTAGTTATGTTCCTGAAAAATGCTACTTTAAGCAAAACGATGTTAAGCGAATCCAATTTCCCCATAAGAATTAATGGGGGGGGGTAGGTTGCCAGACAAAAGACTCTATTTTTTTTTTATATATATATATATATATATATATAACACACAGTATAAGTTTTAAACAATTTAATACTGTACACAGCAGTGATGATTGTGAAGCTTGGTTGAGGTGGAAGTCAGAGAGTGGAAGAGGGTGGGATATTTCCCAGGGAATGCCTTACTGCTAAATGATGAACTAGCACTCGGCTGAGCCCTCAAGGGTTAACACATTGTTGTTAATGTAGCCTCACACTCTACAAGGCAGTATGAATGGAGGGAGGCGAGTGAGCATGGCAGAGAGAGACGGAGACACACACTCTGTGTGTGAGAGAGAGAGAGAGACGCGCATTGCCCCTTTAAGTACTCTGACCCCAGTCTAAGTACATTGCCTTTTTAAGTAGATCACCAAGTTGAGCCAACAGCTGCTGACAGCAAGCTCCCTCCCTCCTGAGCCCTGTTATGTCCCCTGCTCTGTGGAGATGGGGCAAAGGAGCAGGGGGGGTGGGAGACAGAAGGGGACACTCTGACAGCACCCTTCTCCCCTCACCCCTGCACAGCAAGCAGCTCCAAGGCAGAAGCGGCACACGGCAGTGGGGGGGAGGGTCAGCTGAACTGCCCAGGTAGCTTGCTGGGTGACTGCTGCACAGGGAATTTAGGGGAGCGGGGAGCTGATAGAGGGGCTGCCGCTCCACCCTGGTTCCAAGCCCCCACCAGCTAGCTCCAACGGGCTGCTCTTTCTGCAAGCAGTGGACAAAGCAGGCAGCTGCCAAACAACGTTCTAAAGGAGCATTGCGCAACTGTAAACGAGCATGTTCTCTAACTGATCAGCAACGTAATAATGTTAACCGGGACGACTTTAAGTGAAGAGTTACTGTAATTGAATTGCACAAAGGCAAGTCTACTACTGTGTGGAAAACAAGCAAGGATGTCAGTGTTACTTTTTCTTGGGTGTAGATATCACTGATCAGAGTTAAAAGAAAAACAAAAAACAAAAAAACGGAAATGACATTCTCTTTTTCTGAAGAACACGCTATGCAGGTTATTTGATGCAAATTGTTTAAATTGTATCTTAAAGCACTATGCTTCATAAACATAGCAATGCCAAGGCAGAGAGTTTTTTCTTTTATCTAAGGATGTGGTGGGCAGGCTGTGAATTTGCATGTTTGGGTGCAATTGCTTGCATAGCCTTTCAGAAAACAAACCAAAAACAAGCCATCTTGGCTCACTTAGTGTCTTGGGCTGTATTGATTCTAGCAGTTTTTGTGGAATATTTCCATCCTTGCTCTAGCATTAGTGATTATTTGTGTAGGTCAACCACTGGCATGTTTATGACTGAAGCTGCTTGGAGCTGGTGAAGAGGTAAAATGGCTTACATTAGCACTTACTGTCCCTAGCATTTCCAATGTAAGGAAGGCCTTAATTGTTTGAGCATGTATTTTGGAATTTGCTTCTCAGGGGATGTCTGTTACATCTGTCTGTCTCAAAGCAGTTTTTAATTGGAAAGACTATTGTGCCCACTTGGTCATTTAATGTCCTGTCTACACAGGGGGTTTCAACTGAGGAACCTCCATCTTATGCATGGTTAAAATTTAGTTGTGGCTAAATCCAGTTCTAACTGTCTGGCTAGCGTAGATGGAGCCAACCTGAGTTTTAAAAAATGCTTAAGATCTCTTTTGCAAACTAAAAATTATGCACTATGAGGTCCCCAAACTGTGGAGTGCGCCCCTGGGGGGGCACAGAGGAATGTTCCGGGGGACACAGCCTGGGCCAGCCCCCATGGGAGGTGGAAAGGGAATGCTACCCAGCTCCATTCCTGGCTTTGGCTGCTGGCCCAGTGCCCTGGTTGTCAGCCGTGCGCCCCAGCTGCCAGTCCTCTTACCCCCTGTCTGTATACCCTCCCGGAGCCGCAGCCTGGCCCCGAGTGGGAGTGGGCGCAAGTGAGGAGGGGGGAGGCGAGGTAAAGGTTACTTGTTGCGTCTTGTTTCAGATTAGGTAAGACCACCTCTTGGAGAGTGACTGTCATTTTAAGTTTTGTAAAGCACCTAGCATATTGGGGCCCCAATCTTGATCTGGGCCTTTGGGTGTTGCCATAGTGCAAATAAATAACTTATTCAAAGGTTAAAGTTGGTTTTCTGTCAGATCAGGTTGTGCTTTTGCAAATATTCATACTAGAATTGTGGGATTACATATTTGTAGGAATCTAGAGTGCAAGTGTTCTGACACAACCAGACAGCTATCTCCACCATGGAACTAATATTCACTGTGAATAGGTAACTGGTGCTACAATGTGTGCATATCAGACATTAGCTCATGGGGCCCTACAACCAATGTAACTGAGATCAGGAAGCAGAATGTCATTTGCTAGCCAGAATTTTAAGGTTATATGTATACATTGGGGATGGGGTGGTCTGAGAGCTTTTTGTTACTTAATGCTCAAATTGCTGAGCATTTACCCAATGGTGTGTGTACATAGTCTGTGTTTCCTGCAAATGCAATTCTAAATCATTTTAGAATAATGAATGATTAAGTTTGCAGTTGAAATCTGGGAAATAAATATCTAACTTTAGCCTTTGAACAATTAAATTGGAGCTTGAAAAGGAACTGGGAATAAATAATTTCAGCCTTGTATTCTGTTCAGTCTCTACCCTGAGCTAGATGGCATGTTGAACCTTTATCCAACCTGCGTTAAACCCAGTCTGGCAAACAACCAAGTGTAGTTTATTAATGACAGTGGTTAAATTCTGTTGAAGGACATTGAGAAGGGGATTTGTTTATTACATAGTGCCTGGATCCCTAGTCAGGATCCGTGCCTAGATGCTGTGCAAACATGCCTAAAGCACTGGTGCTAGCTTTGCTGTAGACAGGCTTCAGGCAATTCACTGCCATATATAATGAAAATCAACTTCAGCTCGGCTGTACCATTGCTGGGAAACAACTAAAAAACACTTATCCATAGAATCCCCCTTGTTGTTGTTTCATTCTGCAAATTCTGTGAAGTAGATGTGCTTAAACTTGCAAATTAAGATTGTGAAGATATATTTTAAAGTAAGTTTGTGGCCTTTACGTCTCTCTAGGCCAGTGTTTCTCAAATGCATGCACCGTGGCCGCATGTGGCCAGTAGGGGCTTTTCTTGCTGCCAAAGCCCTCCTGGGCAGTAATTGTGGGCTGGAGGGGGCAGCAAGGTGATGTTGGGCCCTGCCCCCCCTCTTGAGCCACAAACGTTGGAGGACAGTTCTCCACCTTCCTGGGGGCGGTGGGGCTGTGGCTTCAGCCCTGCTGTGGCAGGCGACAGGCTCTGGCCACACGGCAGCGGGCTCTGACCATGGGGCTTTGGGATCTGGCTTTGGCTGCATAGTGGCAGCTTCATCCCCTGGTCACTGGACTTCAGGCTCACCCCCCCCCCCTTTATTGTGCCTGGCCCCCGCTGCTGCTCCTGGCCCCTCACCCTTTCACCCCGTCACTCCTGGCCCCCACTGCCTCCCTACCCACCTCCCCATCCAAGGCTTAATTTGTCCCCTGTTTGCATGTTTGTTAATCACTTTTCACTGCCTCCCAGCTAGCTAACAAGTCTTTGCTGTGAAAAGTGATAACAAACATACAAATATCACTTTTCACAGAAGCAGACTTACTAGCTAGCAAGTTCTTAAAAAAAAAAAAACCCAAAAGCAAAAGAAACAACAACAACAAAGGGCTGGTCCACACTAACCCCCCACTTCGAACTAAGATACGCAACTTCAGTCGAACTATCTTAGTTTGAACTTACCGCGGGTCCACACGCGGCAGGCAGGCTCCCCCGTCGACTCCGCGTACTCCTCTAGCGGAGCAGGAGTACCGGCGTCGACGGCAAGCACTTCCGGGATCGATTTATCGCGTCTAGACAAGACGCGATAAATCGATCCCAGAAGATCGATTGCTTACCGCCGGACCCAGAGGTAAATATAGACGTACCCAAAGACAACAACATGCAAAGCACCTTATTTGTGTTTCTATTCTGTTTAGTCCAGTAAAGAATAGAGACAACTGTATGTTGTTGAGTCTTCAAAAACACCCCCTCATAAATAAATTACTATGATCGGACATGTATATGTGCATATGTATTTGTTTTTCCTAAAGTTAATTACGTATTTTAGGAAAAATTGTTGAAGCGGCCACCAGCAAGAGTTGGTGGCCAAGCGGCCACCAGCAAGAGTTGGTGGCCGCACTCTGAGGCCATCAAAAATTGTTGTGAAAACCCCTGCTCTAGGCAATCCCACTAAAATGGGATGTTTCATTGTTTCAAGGTTGTCTTGTTGCAGAAGAAACAGCAGTGAACATCCACTAGAACAGAGGTAGGCAACCTATGGCATGCGTGCCGATTTTCAGTGGCACTCACACTGCCCGGGTTCTGGCCACCGGTCCAGGGGGCTCTGCATTTTAATTTAATTTTAAATGAAGCTTCTTAAACATTTTAAAAACCTTATTTACTTAACATACAACAATAGTTTAGTTATATATTATAGACTTATAGAAAGAGACCTTCTTAAAACATTAAAATGTATTACTGGCACACGAAACCTTAAATTAGAGTGAATAAATGAAGACTCGGCACACCACTTCTGAAAGGTTGCCGACCCCTGCACTAGAATTAAAGAGGAGTTTTTGTTAACTGCTGCAGAACCACATTGATTTAATCTGGGGATTTGGGTTGTACCTAGGACACATTGGGCGAGCGGGAGGGGGGGGGGCGGGGGGGCGGGGAGAGAGACGACGACAGGTGCACAGAGCCATGAGAGGGGGCCCTAGGAAGCTGCAAGAGGGGTTGTACGGCCCTGCTGCAGCCCGCACCACAAGCCACAGGGCAAGGACTCATGGCCCCAGCTCCAGCCCCCAGTAGAAGTCACAGGGCCGGGGGCACAGGGCTCCGGCTCCAGCCCTCGGCTGAAGCTGCAGGACGGGTGCAGGATTCTGGTTGCACAGTCAGATCCAGTTGCAGGGCAGGGGAGTGAAGGGTCCCGGTTCTAGCTTTGGCTCCAGCCACAGTCACAGAGGGGAGGCCCCCAGTCCTGCCTTCAGCCCCAGCTTCAGCCACTGACAGCTGAAGCAAACTACATCACAGAGGTCTTCAATCGGTAAGTCCTGCTGCAGCACCATAGTGTAGACACTTTCTACATCAATGGTAGGGGGCTTTCCATCACTCTAGTAAACCACCTCCCAGTGTGGTGGCAGCTAGGCTACTGGAAGAATTCTTCTGTTGACCTAGCCGTGTCTACACCAGGGTCTAGGTTGGCTTAATTACAGCGCTATGTGGTGTGAAAAATTCACACCTCTAAGAGATCTAAGTCGAACTAAATTTTAAATGTAGACCAGGGCTATGCCAGAGAAAAGAACATAAGAATGACCATACTGGGTCAGACCAAATGTCCATCTAGCCCAGTATCCTGTCTTCTGACAGTGGCCAATGTCAGGTGCTTCAGAGGGAATGAATAGAACAGGCAATCATCAAGTGATCCATCCCCTGTTGCCCATTCCCAGCTTCTGGCAAACAAAGTCTAGAGACACCATCCCTGCCCATCCTGGCTAATAACCATTGATGGACCTATCCTCCATGAACTTATCTAGTTCTTTTTTGAACCCTGTTATAGTCTTGGCCTTCACAACATCCTCTGGCCACAGGTTGACTGTGCGTTGTGTGCATCAGGATAGTTTGCCATTGTGCCTTTAATACTGTCTCCTTGAGAAACCCTCAGCTCTCCTGAACTACTCCTTCTCTTAAGATTTCCTCCCACCCCATTTTCTTCTCTACAAATTCTGAGTTTGTTGAAGTCTGCTTTTTTTTTTTTTGAAGTGCATTGTCCTTATTCTGCTGGTCTCATTCTTTCTTTTCTTTAGTCTTCACCTTCACAACATCCTATGGCAAAGAGTTCCACAGATTGATTGTGTAAAGAAATACTTCCTTTTGTTTGTTTTAAACTTGCTGCCTATTAATTTAATTTGGTGACCTCTAGTTCTAAAAACAGACAGAATAGCTAGTCCTTTCGCCACTAAAACCTAGAGCAGGGGTCAGCAACCTACGGCACGCATGCCAAAGACGGCACATGAGCCGATTCTGAGTGGCACGCTGCCTGCCCGGTGCTAGGAGGAGGAGGAAGGGCGGAGGGGCCGGAAAGCGCCACGCTGGGGGAAGAAGGGGGAGGAGGGAAGCTTGGATGCCGCAGGACCAAGCTTCTGCCTCCTGCCCCTGCAGGGGGAGGTCCCGGCTCACCGCTCTCCCCTGCAGGGGCAGGAGGCAGAAGCTTGGTCCTGCGGCAGCCAAGCTCTCCCCCTCCCCCATTTCTTCCCACAACTTGGTGCATTCGGGCCCCTCCTCCTCCTCCTCCTCTTCCCCCCTCTCCCTGCCGGCGACGGCCCTTGTGAGGGGGAGCAGAGCAGAGCTGAGCGGCAGCGTGCTCGCTGCTCCGTAGAGGAGGCAGAGAGGTAGGGATGGGCCTTGGGGAAGGGGGTGGAACAGAGCATATCCCTACCAGCCCCCTGCCATGAGCCGCTCAGGGCAGGGGGCTGGGAGCACCTCCATGAGCCGAGCACCCCAGCCTTCTGCCCTGCACCCCCCAACACCCCCTCCAGCCCTCGGCCTTGACCTCCCCCCAACACTCAGCCTAGGTGAACAGAACCCCAGGCTGGAAGCGGGCTGAGCAGGCTGGCGGCGTAAGATCAGCATTTTAATTTAATTTTAAAGGAAGCTTCTTAAACATTTTGAAAACCTTGTTTACTTTACATACAACAATAGTTTAGTTATATAATATAGACTTAGAGAGAGAGACCTTCTAAAAAACGTTAACATGTATTACCGGCACACAATACCTTAATTTAAAGCGAATAAATGAAGACTCGGCACACCGCTTCTGAAAGGTTGCCGACCCCTGGCCTAGAGTGACTTTCCGGAAGGCCCAGGCTTATGGCCCACTTAGGACATTATAGTGACTAAAGCCTAGGGGCAGAGTGCTTAGTACTGTGAGTGGGTCCACTGACTTTCAGTGGGACTACTCACAGGAGTAAAGTTACTCACATGTGCATTTGCAGGATCAGGCTTCAACTATTACCAGTAACTGAACACAAGTTTGTCCAATTAACAGCTTTGCTTAAGAGCAGATTGCCCTTGTGGGGGGATGCTGGTGGAGGCACAAAACCTTTCCCCAATGAAGCCCTGCCAAATGGCCAGTCATAGTCACTGCATTTGAGGGACCACAGAGACTAATCCCTCTGTGCACACCCCAGGAAGATAAATCTCCTCAAAGGAAGAGAAGGAGGACTAGAGCAGGATAAACACAGGACTAGGGGTAGCAGGCTCATCTGGAAGTTCACAGATGGATTGTGTCTCCCCATGGTGAAATCCTTGGCTGAGCTCCCATAGGGTGTTTCAGCTCTATGTATCTACTCAGGACTGAGGTATAAAGGCACAATCTAGTCCTTCATATTCAAGTATTGTAAATTAATAGATTACGTATTTGTTGCCCTTTCATCAATCTGAGCAACATTTCATTCGATGAGAAGAGTGACATGGCGCCTGTAGAAATCATTAGTGAAGAGTGTGGTGTTTATAAAAAAAAAAAAAAAAGTGGCAGTTACTTCAGTGCACTGCGCTACTACAATCGTGTTTAGAAGAATATTACATTAATGACAGACAATGAAAGTATGGAGAGTCACAGATTAGGATGAAACATAAATGAGAGACGAGGGTGCAGTGGTTAAGGTGCTAGCATAGGACTTGGGAGACCCAGCTTCCCTGCTCCATCACAGACCTTGCGTAAGCCTCTTAAGACTCAGATCCTCAAAGGTAAATAAGCACCTAACTCACATTAAGATCAATGGTAGTTAAGTGCCTAAATACCTTTGAGGATCTGGGCCTTAGGGAACTGATGCACAGAGAGGTTTTCTGTAAAATGGGGATATTAGCACTTCCCTGCCTCAGAGGGGAGTTGTGAGGATAAATATGTTAAAGATTGTGGAGAAAGTCCAGAGAAGAGCCAAAAAAATGATTAAAGGTCTAGAAAACATGACCTATGAGGGAAGACTGAAAAAAATGGGTTTGTTTAGTCTGGCGAAGAGAAGACTGAGAGGGGACATAAGTTTTCAAGTACGTAAAACGTTGTTACAAGGAGGAGAGAGAAGAATTGTTCTTCTTAACCTCTGAGGAGAGGACAAGAAGCAATGGGCTTAAATTGCAGCCACGGAGGTTTAGGTTGGACATTAGGAAGTTTTTCCTAACTGTCAGAGCGGTTAAGCACTGGAATCAATTGCCTAAGGCTGTTGTAGAATCTCCATCATTGGGGATTTTTAAGAGCGGGTTGGACAAACAGCTGTCAGGGATGGTCTAGATAATACTTGGGCCTGCCATGAGTTCAGGCGACTGAACTAGATGACCTCTCAAGGTCCCTTCCAGTTCTATGATTCTGTGATTGTGAGGTGCACAGATACCACAGCATTGAAGGTCATAAAAATACCCATGACAGTTTACCAAAGTCCAACGGGGAGTATTAATAAGGCTGTAAATCAAATTTACAATATTTTTTCCATGTATGAGCACAATAAAGTGTTATAGTTGAAATAAACTGAAAGAGAACAAAGGAGCAGAGATTACAACCTATCTAGATTGTCATCAATTGCAACAGACATGGGCACACATTCAAGTGTCTGAGATATGCACAAATATTAGATAAACTTTCTTCTTCAACAGTGTAATAAAGCCCCATGTCTGCCTCTGTCAGTGTTTAAATTATGGGCCATCTCCAGGCGTCGTCATATGCATGGAACATCTATTGAATTCAATGAGAATTTTGCATGTGAATTTGCCCCTTAATATAAAGATAAACCCAAATCTGTTGCAGTGCAGACAGGGAGAAAGGCAAGTGGCTTGTGCTGGTCTCCCCGCCCCGCTCCCTTCTCCACAGCCCCGAACCCTCCCTGGGAGTCCCTCCCCTCCCCCCCTTTGGCCGCCAGGTAAGGTTTCACACCTGCTTGGCCAGGAGGCCCCCCCAGAGGGACCTACCAGGGGCCAGGTGAGTCCCAGCAGTGCTTACCTGCTGGAGCGGCTCCCAGGAAGCATCCAGCAGGCAGGTCCCTCCCTCTGGCTCCTAGGGTCGCGTTGCATCGCTCGCGCGGGTCGGGTTGAGGGGAGCGGTGGGGCTCTCTGCCCGGCGCCCGCTGCCAGCGTCTACGAGCCCGTCCCCGCCCCGCTGCAGCACGCAGTGGA
Source organism: Trachemys scripta elegans (assembly GCF_013100865.1). Taxonomy (NCBI): domain Eukaryota; kingdom Metazoa; phylum Chordata; order Testudines; family Emydidae; genus Trachemys; species Trachemys scripta. The sequence continues at coordinate 28,137,438 of NC_048299.1, forward strand.
GTGGAGACCTCCTTGCCGCCTCTGTGTGCCTGGGGCAGGGCTGAACTCTCCAGGCTCCTGCTGGCCGGCCGGCGGGCTGGTGCCACCGCGCTGGGAGCTCAGCTGCGCTGCCCCAGGGCCCAGGAGGAAGAGGTGAGTGGCGCCGGCTTGCTGCGGTCCCCCCCCGATATCGGGACAAAGTGCATCCCGACCAATCTAAGGTCGGGACGTGGGACAAGTCCCCTAAAATCGAGACTGTCCCAATAAAATCGGGACGTCTGGTCACCCTAGTTATACCTAAAATTATGGTTAAATGTAAGTCAGTTAAAATCTGGTACATTATATCTAGAAAAAAGCAGAGGTTACTTGATCATGTCTTTGCGCCAGTCACTGAAAGGTGAACGCTGCTATGTAAAACAAGATTTCTATTTAAATGTTGGGTTACTCTGTGGTCTGCCAACTGATAGCTTCCTTCAAAATGTCACTGTGGTAATATGCAGTGAAATGTTTCTAGACCTTTTTCTAAGAAGCAAATAGCATTAACCTTGCTTAAGATTCTACAGTTTTTAAAAATAAAAATACATACATTTTCCCTGCTATTTCTTTACAATGAAGGTAGGATAGATAGCTTGCCTTTATGAATAATAAAAATATAATATATAATAATGGAGATATCCCATCTCCTAGAACTGGAAGGGACCATTGAGTCCAGCCCCCTGCCTTCACTAGCAGGACCAAGTACTGATTTTGCCCCAGATTCCCAAGTGGCCCCCTCAGGGATTGAACTCACAACCCTGGGTTTAGCAGGCCAATGCTCAAACCACTGAGCTATCCCTCCCCCATGAAGAACAAGGTATATTTCAAAGGCAGAACTGAATCATGAGCACCAGTTGTGGTCAGCTGTGTAAGAACTATATTTATATGCTGAACTAAATATTGTGTGTGGATAAATTCAGCCTGTAAGGTACACAAAACTAAAATAGCCTCCTAATGGGAGGAGTGGAGGCTGGAAAACATAATAGGATTATTTTATATTGGCACAAAGGACATTCATGTATGCTACTAGAAAAGCATAAATTGCTATGTGGGATTTTTATTTTCTATCCAGCTAAAGTGGAAATATTAAGATGGACTGTGTGTCTTGCATGCTAACAAGGCCTCTACAGCCTGGACTTAAAGTGTTAAACACCCAACACAAGAGTCTCCAGAAAGTTTTAGTGTCAAATTGCAAGTAAGACTTTAATTTACCATTCCTGGGCCACTTAAATAGAAAGACCTCCATAGGCAAATCCTTGCCCGTAATAGACACAGGTTCAGGATTATTTCTTTCCTGTGACTGATTTATATCAGCCTGATTGAACGAAGCCTTAACATCATCCCCAATCAAAAGATCCTTAGGCAGTAACTTCCTTACACAAGCTATAACTTCATGTTTAACACCATTCCATTCAAGATGGATTCTGGCTAAAAGCACACTTACAATAAACTCACAGAGGATTATAATATTCACACTCTTATTTAGTAAATAATCTTCCTCTTTGACATGATCTGCTTTAACAAGAGTGATGTTAGCAGCTGTAATTTGCCCTAAACAGCTTTTACCATTGACTTTTACATTCTCTGCATAAGTTATGGGGTTACCTTCACTCAAGCTCACAGTAAAAGTATTTACATAAAAGGTGGCAGTGTTGGGGTAAATTTGGTTACACACAGACAACCGCTTAGAGTCAAACAACATACCAACATCGTTACAAACTGGATAGATTTCTATCCCCATCTCTGTTGTTTGAGAGGAGCTGGCTTTTCAGGAAGATACAGTTCCTGTTCCTTTTTTCTCTTGAGTTGTCCACTTTTGCCTTAGCTTCTAGTTCCTGCAATTGAATATATGCCATTCTTTGTTCATGTTCAAAACACAGGCGTTCTCTTTCAGCAACTTCTCCTTCCTTATCAACTATTTTTTGCTCTTATTCAAGTTCTAGCTGCTGGTTTCTCACTGCAAGCATTTTCACTAGGTCTGCTTCCTTATCACTGGCAATTAACAGATTTTTTTCAGTTCCTACTCTTGGGCCTTTTTCTTAAAAGACCACCCCTTCTGTGAGCACAATTCTTCGAGGGTTTTTTTCTGTCAGGATCTTGATCATGGGTCACTCACTGTAACTGTTTTTAACCCTTAAACTCTGCAATATCAAAATTAAATTTTGACAAGCATGTGGTTCTGATCCAAAAACCCAACTAACTGTGGTAATGTGTATCCAACCACGACTACGCCACTGTGACCGGTGTAATAGGGGGTCCAGCTATGGTCCCTCAATTAGGGTGAACTGCAAAGAATGGGGGGCCAAATCCTAAAAAGCTGGTGGATATTCCAATACTTAGATATACTAAGACAGCATAAAACAGCTTCTTTATTATCTTGCTGGTTACTTAGAAGTCCAAACAACACAGTTCCCTTAAAATGATCCAGCCTCCAGCTTCTATTTGGGTACCCACATCAAATATGATGATTTCTGAAAATCTTATTTCATCGTATAAAAGAAAAGGTTCTACCAATCCCAAAGGATCAGACACATTACCTCCCAGGTTATTGAATATTCCAGATCTTACCCAAATACACGCTAGGCCAATTCTTATTAACTAAAATTTATTAAACAAAAGAGAGAGAGTATGCTTAAAAAATCAATATACATACAGATATGGGTTCAATTCATTGAGGTTCAGATTCACAGCAGAGATGGTGAGCTTTGTAGTTGCAAAGAGTTCTTTCAGAAATAGTTCATAGGTCATAGTCCAATGTCCAAATCTCATATTCAGGGTGTACCAGCATAACTGGGACCTCAGTCTTGCGACTCAAACTTCCCCTGATGAAGCCTAAGCAGATCTGAGATGACCGAATCAGTCCCCAAGGCTCTTTTATATAATTTCATGTCCTCTTTGACAAGTTGGGATTTCCTCAAGGAACAAAAGGTAATTCAGATGACTTTGAAGAAGGTCCATCACCTGTACTTAGCTATACGAATTAACATAAGTCCATTTGCTTTTTCCTCCACCATTCACAGTACATTTCAAAGAGATGAATACCAAGATATCCCATGTTTACAATTCATTTAAATGATATCAGAATACAGCATAAACAGGGACTGTTGATTACATTGTAGACCCTACTCATACATATATAAATACACAAAAACACAAACATTATCTCCCCACATGTCTTCTGTGGGTTATTTATTTTGCAGGATGTTTAACCCTTTCTAGCCATGCATCACATAAGGACTGACATTATTCTTGTAATAATCCCAGCCCCAAGGAGATTGCAGAATAACACAAGATGGAAGATAACGGAAGTGAACTTCTTTCTCTTGTTTTCTCTCTAATATAGTGGTTGGATAAGTCATCTGAGTTCTAGGATAGCAAGGACTTGCATTTGTGAAGTTCCAAAGCAGTTTTTGCAGCAAAGGATGCAGATGCTGCAGTTGAGATTAGGCATAAACCACAAGTAAAATAATACATGAATTTGTATCACTAGCATTTTAATTAGATATAACTGGTGACCTCTGCGTTTGTTTGCATGGCCCTGTTGTAGCCAGCGTCGCAAGATATTTACGTGCCAGATGCACTAAAGATTCATTTGTCCCTTCATGTTTCAACCACCATTCCGGAGGACATGTGTCCATGCTGATGATGTGTTCTGCTCAATAACAATCCAAAGCAGTGCAGACCAGTGCACGTTCATTTTCATCATCTGAGTCGGATGTCACCAGCAGAAGGTTGATTTTCTTTTTTGGTGGTTCAAGTTCTGTAGTTTCCACATTGGAGTGTTGCTCTTTTAAGACTTCTGAAAGCATGCTCCAAATCCTGTCCCTCTCAGATTTTGAAAGGCGCTTCAGATTCTTAAATCTTCAGTCAAGTGCTGTAGGTATCTTTAGAAATCTCACATTGGTACCTTCTTTGCACTTTGTCAAATCTGCAGTAAAAGTGTTCTTAAAACGAACATGTGCTGGGTCATCAGCCGAGTCTGCTATAACATGAAATATACGGCAGAATGCGGGTAAAATCCAGAGCAGGGGACATACAATTCTCCCCCAAGGAGTTCAATCTCAAATTTAATTAACACATTTTTTTAATGAGCATCATCAGCATGGAAGCATGTCCTCTGGAATGGCGGCCAAAGCATGAAGGGGCATATGAACGTTTAGCATATCTGGTGCGTAAATACATTGCAGTGCGAACGTCTGTTCTCACTTTCAGGTGACATTGTAAACAAGAAGCAGACAGCATTATCTCCTGCAAATGTAAACAAACTTGTTTGTCTGAGCAATTGGCTGAACAAGAAATAAGACTGAGCGGACTTGTAGGTGCTAAAGTTTTACATTGTTTTATTTTTGAATGCAGTTCTTTTTTTGTACATGACTCTACATTTGTAAGTTCAACTTTCACGATAGAGATTGCACTACAGTACTTGTGTTAAGTGAATTGAAAAATACTATTTCTTTTATTTTTCCAGTGCAAATATTTATAATAAATATAAAGTGAGCACTGTACACTTGTATTCTGTGTTGTAATTGAAATCAATATATTTGAAAATGAGGTTAACGTCCAAAAATATTTATATAAATGGTATTCTGTTGTTTAACAGCGTGATTAATTGCGATCCATCTTTTTAATTGCTTGACAGCTCTAGAAATAAAGTATTAACAATCGCACCAGGAATTAAGTCTCAATTCAGTTCTAATTCATTTCCTTTGTGCGGTGTTTATGCATAACTTATAAGCTGTAAAAATCCCCCATGTCTATAAGCAGTACTTCCCTTTCTCACATTGATATGTTTGCCAGAATAACTTCTTAAACCAGAGACGGGCAAACTTTTTGGCCTGAGGGCTACATCGAGTTTCGTAAATTGTATGGAGGGCCGGTTAGGGGAGGGGTCCTGGCTCGGCCCCCACCTCCTGTCTCGACTCTTGCCCCATCCAATTCCCCCTGTTCCCTGACGGTCCCTCTGGAACCCCTGCCCCTTCCATACCCCCCCAACCCCCCCTCTCTTCCCTGAGGGCCGCCCCCCCCCCCCGGGATCCCTGCCCCATCCAACCACCCCTTCTCCCTGTCCCCTGACTGCCCCCTGCCACCCCATCCAACCCCCCCTCCTTCCTGACTGCCCCCCCGGGATCCCTGCCCCCATTCAACCCCTTGTTTCACCCCGACCCCTATCCACACCCCTGCCCCCTTACCACGCTGCCTGGAACACCGGTGACTGGCGGCGCTACAGCCACGCCACCACCACTACCACGCAGCAGAAAGCACTGGGTCAGGCCGGGCACTGCAGCTGCACTGCCCCAAGAGCTCACAGCCCTGCCGCCCAGAGCATTGTGCTGGTGGCGGGGTGAGCTGAGGCTGCGGGGGAGAGGGGACAGAATGGGAGGGGCCAGGGGCTAGCCTCCCTGGCCTGGGACTCGGGGGCTGGGAAGGACGGTCCCACAGGCCGGATGTGGCCCGCAGGCTGTAGTTTTCCCACCTCTGTCTTAAACCATGGAATCTTGGCTTGAACACACATTTAAACAAAGCAGTATGAAGAAAGTATAGTATAAATAAGGCCCTGTCCACATTAGGACAAAACTAAACTGTATAAACCTGGTTAACACTTCAAAAACCACTTAACATAATAGAATCTGCATAAGTATATTAAATTAAATTATTACTAGTATTATAGTAGCCCTTAAGAGCCCAAGTAATGAACCATCTCCCGTTGTGCTGGGCACTGTGCAACCATTAAAGGCAGAAAAAAGGTTATAAGGTCTTGAAGTAGGAAGAGTGTAAACCACATTGCTCCTTCTAGGAGGCCATTCCAGTGCACTGAATGATGGGGCATATACTGGGATGCAGCCATTGTTCACTGGGCTCATAACAAAGAAACAGGCCTCTGCCAGTTGCAGTGTCCCCACATTGTCCCTTGCAGCCTGGTTCCTTCAAAGGACTGTTGTTCCCAGCTTGTGTGTGGCCCATTTGAAGTCTTTTCCCTTGCTCATTCTATTTCTGCCCTTCTCCCGCCCTGTTTGGGTTTCTCATCTTTCATACTATGCTAATTTTGTTCTCAACATTTTCTATGCCCTCCTTTCCTGTCACTCTGTCCTCCCTACTTCTTTCTGCTTCTCTTGCACTCCTTCTTTCTGCCTGTCATGTACCTATGTTAAGTTAATTTCTTCTAATATGAAGTATCTCATAGCACACATGATTTCTGTCAACATAAGGGATCTATTTAGGACACTTCACCAGCTGCAATCATGACAATAATGGATATGTATGTCCTTCAAAGCTGACTAGTTATTATAGCTTTTGAATTATGTGAATTTCTTTGGACTCTGAATTAGGTGAAGTTTAGCATCTTCAATTCCATTAGTCCAGGGGTAGGCAACCTATCGCAGATGTGCTAAAGGCAGCACGCGAGCTGATTTTCAGTGGCACTCTCACTGTCCAGGTCCTGGCCACCCGTCTGGGGGGCTCTGCATTTTAAATGAAGCTTCTTAAACATTTTAAAAACCTTACTTTACATACAACAATAGTTTAGTTATATATTATAGACTTAGAGAAAGAAACCTTCTAAAAATGTAAAAATGTATTACTGGCCCACAAAACATTAAATTACAGTGAATAAATGAAGACTCGGCACACCACTTCTGAAAGGTTGCTGACCCCTACATTAGTCTGTGAATTTCATAGGTTGGGGAGGTGGGGGGAAGAGTAGGTGGGTGTGGGTGAGGGATATTTGGAAATACATAGAAACAAAGTGCCCTGAAGCTAAGCTTACAACTAAGGCAAAACAAATTAATTCTGACCACAATATTCAGCTGGAAAGACTGACTATACCATATCCATTCAAGAATCTTGAATACGGATAGAACTACTTTGAAATCAATGACAGCAAGCCTACAGAGACTTTAACAGGAGTCTGATAATCAAGACATTGTAGCCTGTAACATGAGCTGTTCTATTCTGAACCAACTATATCGGGGTGGGCAAACTTTTTGGCCCAAGGGCCACATTGGGGTTGCAAAACTGTATGGAGGGCTGGGTAGGGAAGGCTGTGCCTCCCCAAACAGCCTGGCCCCTACCTCCTATATGCCCCCTCCCACTGCCCGCCACCTGACTGCCCCCCTCAAAACCTCTGACCTATCCAACACTCCCTACTCCTTGTCCCTTAACCGCCCCCCAGGACCCCACCCCCGTATCCAACTCCTCTGCTCCCAGTCCCATGACTGCCCCGACCACTATCCACACCCCTGCCAGGTCCCCAGGGACCCCGTGCCTATCCAACCCCCCCGTTCCCCATCTCCTGACCCCTATCCATACCCCTGACAGGCCCCCTGGGACTCCCACATTTATTCTACCCCCCGTTCCCCGTCCCAAAACCTCTGCCCCATCCAACCGCCCCCAGCTTCCTGTCCCCTGACTGCCCCCGGGACCCCTCGCCCCTTATCCAACCCCCCAGGCCCCTGACCGTGCTGCTCAGAGCAGCATGTCTGGCAGCCTCGCTACCTGGCCAGAGCCAGACATGCTCCCGCGCTGCCCTGCAGGAGCGCGCAGCCCTGCTGCCCAGAGTGCTGCCTGTGCAGCTGTGGGGGAGGGAGGACAGAAAGGGAGGGGCAGGGGGGTAGCCTCCCCAGCCGGGAGCTCAAGGACCGGGCAGGATGGTCCCATGGGCCGGATGTGGCCTGCAGGCTGTAGTTTGCTCATCTCTGAACTATATCCTACATATAAAAAGCAATACTCTAGCGACTTCATTTATGAGTAGTTGCAATTCAGTTTTATTGAGCCCTGGTCTGAATCTGGTGAAGTTATACACTGATATTTGTTTATATATGAATCTTCAATTATGACATTCGGGAATTGTGACACCTGGGAATCAAGATTTAGAAGGCCCCTTAATCCCATTAGGTTCTTTAGTTCCATTGATTTTCAGTGAGACTAAATCACTCAAGTTTCAGAGTAGCAGCCGAAGAAGTGGGCTGTAGTCCACGAAAGCTTATGCTCTAATAAATTTGTTAGTCTCTAAGGTGCCACAAGTACTCCTGTTCTTAAATCACTCAAGCACTTTTAAAAACTTTACTCCCCACATTACTTATATTTTATAGCAATACATGATAGAACTGACAATCTCACTGACTGTTCAGAAGCACAGATTATCACATCTAATGATCAGTGCTTGTGATTAAGATTCAGAGTTATGGACATAGTGCTTCCCTAGTAGGATCTTCAGAACCCATTTGGGTGGAAGGTGTAAGAAAGGGAGGGGGGACAGTTTGTAGAATACCAGAAATCTATTAGTTGGTGGTCTAGTGCTGCTATGGAACATAAAAAGTTGTTGCTTACAGAACTCAGGTAACTTAAGGATACTCAGTATCGAGGGTAGAGTAAATTGCAACAGTGTTGTACTTAGGATGGGCAAAAGGTCTTGAACACCTCTCCCACCACCTCAAAATAAATAACTAAATAAACCCTCAGGAATATAAATCAATAAAACAAAAATTCTCTTCTAGGGATTGTCCTGCACCCAGTTCCAAATTTCCCTGTCTCAGTGTTTAGTAAACAAAAATCTCTAGTTTTCTCTTTGTTTCAGAAAGATAAACAGAAATACCAAATTACCTTTAAACCAGGCTTCAAAACAAATTCACTCATTTTTAGCTGGATCCTCTTTGAAGGTGGATAGCCAACTTCACTCCCTGTAGTTGTTCAGCTTTCCTAGTGGTGTCAGCAACTAACTTAATGGGCTCCACCTGCTTCTGGTCTCTGCCCTGGGAAGTTAATGGGCTCCACCTGCTTCTGGTGTCTGCCCATTAACCTTTGCCTCCCAGAATCCTGAAGCTTCCTGATCCACACCCCAGGCAGGTTGTATACTGTATCACATATACATTGTGTAAAACAAACTTTATATGTGTTAAGACTACAATACTTCCAACAAGCTGAACATATGAGAAGGGATGAGGTGGCTTGGAAAGGTTCATATTTCCATTACTCTTATCCTCTGTATCAAGCACATTTATGCTACCACTAATTTAATAGATGATAGCTAACTGTTTATGTAGTAAAGGAAAAAAAGTTTCAAGATGCCTGGGGTTTCCTGAGGGAGAACCTTGGCACCTAAATGTCACAGGAACTGGCAATTAAACAATATGCATATGTTTCATTCTCAGTTTAAAAATATTTACATTATAAAGGAGCCTTTATCCTTTTTGTTCACTGACAACTGGAACACTCCTTATGAGTGATTACAAGTAGTAGCCTCAAAACTTTTTCTCTGTTATATTTTATTTTAAAAAATCTTCCAAGTAAACATAATACAGATAAATACAAATAGCAAGGAAACTCAGAAAGCCACATGTCCAAAGACCCAAGGCTATATACAAACCTTCCTCTGTAAAATAGGTACATACACACACTCTGCTAAAATACCATTAGACAGTTGTTAATGTGCAGAAATATTTTAAGTAGGGTTGCCAGGCATCCAGTTTTTGACCAGAATGCCCGGTTGAAAAAGGACCCTGACGGCTCCAGTCAGCACCGCCGACCAGGCCATTAATAGTCTGGTCGGTGGTGCTGTGGGGCTAAAGCAGGCTAGTCCCTACTTGTCCTGGCTGCACACTGCACCCCAGAAGCTGCTGATGGGTCCTGCTCCTAGGTGGGGGCACCAAGGGGCTCCACGCACTGCCCCCATCCCGAGCACTGGGTCTGGACTTCCATTGGCTGGGAACTGCAGCCAATGGGAGCTGCAGGGATGATGCCTGCGGGCGAGATAGGAGCACAGAGCCTCCTGGCCCCCCTGCCTAGGAGCCAGACCTACCGGCTGCTTCTGGGGTGAAGCCAGGACAGGTGGGGGCTAGCGTGCCTTAGCCCCGCTGTGGCGCTGCCTGAGGTAAGCCCAAGCCCCAACCCCCTTCCCCAGCCCTGAGCCTCCCCCAAACCTAGAGCCACCTCCTGCACCCCAAACCCCTCATCCCCGGCCCCACCCCAGAGCCTGCACCCCCAGCCAGAGCCCTTACCCCCTCTTGCACCCCAAACCCCGACCCCAGCCTGGAGCCCCCTCCCACTCCCTGAACCCCTAATTTCTGGTCCCACCCTGGAGCCTGCACCCCCAGTTAGAGCCAGAGCCCTCTCCAGCACCCCAACCCCCTACCCCAGCCCAGTGAAAGTGAGTCAGGGTGGGGAAGAGAAAGCCAACTAGAGATGGGGAATGTAGTGAATGAAGGGCGGGGCTTCAGGGAAGAGGCAGGGCTAGGGTGTTGGGTTTTATGGGAGTAGAAAGTTGGCAATCCTAATTTTAAATCAAGTTCTCATGAGGACATAGTTTAAGCTGTTTTTGTAAGAAACTGGATGATTTGATAGCTGGAAAAATTTCTGTAAATAGCAGTGAGGATTCAACCTTTTGCAGGTTTGGTCTTTTTAAACTTAAAATGGTTAAATCAGAAAAAAAAATCATAGTAGCATTTTAAGAAAAAGCAGATTTTTTTAAAAAAAATAAGTGGTTTATTTAAAATACCTAAACAATGTCCTCATGCATTTGCTGTAGCAATCAATTATATTCTGGTACAATATCGTGTGGTTTAGTGCTGTGAGGCGCTTGGAGCTTGAGGGTGCTTGTGACTTTGCTAGGAGTGTCTGGATCCATAATCATCAGAAATACAAATCTTTGTTGAAATGTTTTATTTAACAGCCCAGATGGAAAAACTATCAAGCAATACAGTTAAAGGAAGTGAACTGGTATGTATAGGATGGGTAGGCCACTTGTTTCAGGAGAGGCATTGGCCTTCCCATATATGGAAAAAGACATTTTAGTTGTTAACTTTATGAGGAATCTGTGCCCAGAACTACATTCATCATAGGGCTGCACTTCCTCAGGAATGTTTCTGTTCCAAGCTGTCTTAGTCATAGCTTCAACAGTGTGTCACATCTTTGTAGACTTATTTATATAGTCTGCATGGATTTGCTGTTCATCCACAGTTAGGCTGCCCTAAAAAGGTGATCTGCTTATAATTTCTCATTTCACTAACGGTAAAGGCTGTGTGGTGCCAGCAATTTAATTCTACGTATTAAATTTAATACAATGAAAAGAAGCAGCATATATTATATTTAAACTGAAGCTTTTTGTAAATTAATACTCAAAAAACTTAATTGTGAAATAGGATTTCTACATGCACAATATATCTGGTACAAACCCACAAAAGCAAGGAAATGCAAAGGTTACCTAAGAATACATACCTTTCTCTACCCACAGGCACACCTATTACCATTCGCATAGGTACAGTACACCAGAGACTACATACTGCAACCTTAACTCTTCCCTTCTATCACACTCCACACAGACCCCTTTGTCCAATTATTTCCCCCAAACATTAATAGTTGTGGATGTTAAGTGACAGACCTGCGGGTGGCAATTTTGCAACAGAAAAGCTTCAAAAACAGACTCCAATGAGAAACTGCGGAGCTTGAATTGATACGCAAACTAGATACAATCAGCTTATGCTTGACTAGAGACTGGGAATGGCTGAGCCACTACAAACATTGAATCTATCTCCCCATGTAAGTTTTCTCACACTTGCTTCTTATCAAATCTGTACTGGGCTATCTTGATTATCACTTCAAAAGTTTTTTTTCTCTTACTTAGTTGGCCTCTCAGAGTTGGTAAGACAATTCCCACCTGTTCATGCTCTCTGTATGTGTATATATATCTCCTCAATATATGTTCCAGTCTATGCATCCAAAGAAGTAGCCCACGAAAGCTTATGCTCTAATAAATGTGTTAGTCTCTAAGGTGCCACAAATACTCCTGTTCTTTTTGCGGATACAGACTAACACGGCTGCTACTCTGAAACCCTGATGTTAAGTGTGATAGTTGGTTTTTGAGAGGGTAATTTGGCAAAGGGTGCATACGTGCACATGGGAAGTTAGAGGATGAGGGAAGGCTCACACCCCTAATGGGGCAGAATTCAGGATGCAGTGCATGGTCTCTGGTGTACAGTAGTCGGATATTGGTAAGGTGTGTGGGAATTAGAGGATTATGCACTGTTAGGTAGCTTCGCTTTCCATTTCTTTTTGTGTCCGGTATTGTGTGTGTGTGTGTGTGTGTGTGAGAGAACCCTAACTGCTGCACTTTTTTTTTTTTTTTGGTGTGTCTTAATTTCCTAGTTTGTTTGTTTGTTTTAATGTTTAAATTAGGGTTAGCAGTTTGATGGGGAAAGCAATTCTGTTGGGGACAGAAATGCAGCTCCTGTGGCAGCATGTGAAACCTTTTCCATTGTAGTATAAAATTGGATAAAAATGTGTAGATCCTGATGGAGAAGATTTTCAGTCCATCTTCGGTGCACCTATTCCCTATCAATCAGGCTTGGGTACAGGGTATGTAAACTTTCAGTAGCAACTAAAAATGCTCCTAAATCCTTTATAGAAAACAAAAAGCCTATCCCCACTGCCCCAGATCTACTAATAATTCTCTTCTCTTCCAATATTTTTGAAAAATAGACAATTTTTAAAAGAAATCTGTCAGCAAAGAAATGTAAGACTGCCAAAGAAAATGAGCAGCCAGAGCCCATTTTCAAATAGTGTAATTTCTGTTAAAAATGTTATGAAGAGAAACCAGATAAGAATTACATAGAAAATTTAAAGTGCCTAAGAACTGAAATTTCACACTGATTGGCTATATGCTTGTAGAGAAAACAGGATCATATGCACCATTTTAGAACACTATGAAATTACTACCAGGTGTTTCCATAATAATTAGGGAAACTAGAAGTCAAATAATTTTCTGGATACAGTGGTTTATAAGGATTCAAATCCTGTTCTTTTCTTATAAAATATGCATAATTTGTAGTGCAAAGAAAAGACTTAATCCTTTTTTGTCTTGCCTGATTCCTGACATTTTCAGATCCATTTTAAAGTCATTTTAAAGTCACTCAGAATGAGACGTTTCTTTTGTAAATAGTTATGTGAAAATTATGTTTGTGTTTTTATTTCTAACTGATCACTGAGTCTTATTTTTAATAGTTTTTCCGAGTTTTTACATTTGCACAGTAAAATACCTTACTAAATTTGATTTCTTCCTGCCTAAATTCCATTACATCTAATTTTGGTACTTTCAAGATGTCTGGGAGGGCTTCAAATAACTACCTATGGTATGAAACCATGGAAATAAAAACATTTCATACCTATTTATATTTCAACAGACTGTGGAGCCTTATTGTACACACTAGAATCTGCACTCTAACCTGGGATTATCTATATTATGACCTTCTCCAACCTTCATTCTGAGAACAGGAGTAATTTATTTTGAAAATGGTGCATTTATTTAACTAATTTATGGCCATTTGGACTAAATGAAATGACAGGAAAAGAGTGTTTTCATCACTGTGATATCTTCCTAAAATAACAATTGACTGGTAGGTGAATAAGGAGGGAAAACTTGTTAGGTCATATCAAAATGCTGGCCTGTTCTCTTTAGTATATTATACAGGGCCTTTGTCTAGTCTGATTTTAAATAACTGAAAAATGATGCTTCCACAAATTTCCTTGAGAGGCTATTATTCAGTCCAACATATCACAAAATCAGGGCATTTTTCTAATGTTTAGTTTAAATTGGTGGGTCTGCTCGATCACCAGGGATAAAGGGACCAATTAAGGATGTTTATAAAAAACTATTTGATTTCTCTGCATCAGTCATCACCACAGGGAGATAACTACTCTTTTTTCATAATAAAAATGAGGTACCAGGCCCAAATGGTATGCGTCCAATAGATTTGATGGAGCTTAAGTATGAAGTGGTTGAAGCATGGTGGATTGATTTAAATCCACTGATTTTAATCATGACTTAAATTGGCAAGCAGGGAACCTTGATTTTAATCTTGTTTTGGATTTGTACTTTTTAATTCTTTACCTAAAGAAAGATTGATTCTCGTTGGCTTTTAACCATTACATCATGTTGTTTTACAGCTAAATATAGCCTTTACACTAAATTTAATGCTTCTTTTTGGTAACCAGGAGGATACACAATAACTATACATATTTATTTAAGCAATTATGAAACATAATTTGCATTTATTCAGATTCTTAATTTTTACATTCTTTTTAATTATGGTATTACTAGATTTAATTATTACTAGATTGATTTTTTTTTTTATTATTATGATTTGTGTCAAGCTCTATTTGGATGGAAATTAAAAATCAATTAAAATGCACAAACAGCATTTTTAATTTTGTATTGATTAAATAAAGCTACCTTAAATGAGCTGGATACATTAGAAAAAAAGTGAGTTAATCAAAACGTGTTTTGCATTTAAAATTAACCGATTTATTAAACAAATTAAATATGATCTGTAATTAGTGAATTGAGCTGTTTGTTTGTTTGGTCACCATGTCTTTCAAGTTTATAAAACTAGTTGCTAGTTTAGAACTAGACACACCTAGTTTTTATTCATAAATTGGAAGAGGGAAAACAAGTCTTCCTGCTTTTTCAATTTCCAATTGTTTTTTTAATTTTGAAGGAGCAAGTAATTGAACTGAATTAGTTGAATAAACTGAAATGAAGAAAATATTTTCTGCACCTGCAGAAGAGGATGATGCTGTTAAAAGCTGGTTTATCATTTCAACAAACTCTAGTTCCAGGTGTTTAGCCAGTGACTTCTACCAGTTCAGTGGTTTGATTTTCTTTAAAACTTAGCAGCAAACATGTACTGCCTAATTTTATTTTTTATAATTAAATGATGTTAATAAATTATAGTAAGTTTAAGTATTAACATAGGTTGATATAATGTCAAAATAAATTTTAAACCCCTCTATTTGATTTAAATTAAAAAAAAAATCCAATTTTAATTTTTAAAAAAATCATCTACTTGTATGCAGAGAATTATAGACTAGTAAGCCGTACATCTATACTTGGTAAATTTGTTGAAACAATTAATAACAGAAAAATAAAACACCAGGAAGATCATGATATGATAGGTTCTAAAGAATGCGGTTTCTGCAAAGAAAAATCATGACTCTCAAATCTGTTAGAATACACTGAAAGTGTCAATAATATAAAATATAAAGGAGAACCAACTGGCATAATTTATTTATGCTTTTGAAAAGCCTTGGATAAGATCGCTAACTAGAAGCTACTGAATTAATGAAGCTGTCCTGGCATGAGAGGCAAAGTATTGTCATGGATCAAAACCTGACTAAGGGACAGGAAACAAAGAGTAAGGAATAAATTAGCAGTTTTCATTGTGGCAAAAGGTAACAGCAGGATATCTCCGGGTTCTGTACTAAGTGCAGTGTTTAATATATGTATTAACAATCGGATGGAGGGGTGAGCAGTGAGGTACAAAATTTTGCAGATGACAGCGTTGATTAGGTTAGTCAGTTCAGAGAAGAATGTGAAGAACATCAGAGGGAGCTAACCAAACAAAATGAATGGGCATCACAATAGCAGATGAAGTTCAGTGTTGATAAATGCAAAGTAATACATATTGGAGGGAAAAAATTGTGCTACTTACGGCTTGTCTACGTGAACATTTAGTTTCCGGCAAGCTAGAGTGTGAGTCTATCCCTCACTAGCCTGCTGTTCACTAACTGTCCATACAGACCCTGAAGACTTGAACTAGTGGTTAGTATTCTTTGCTCTACTGCTGTTTCAAAGCAGGGTAGATCAGAACACACCGAGGAATTGTTAGTGTGTATCAGCAGGGTCCCCATGAACAGTTCGTGCTCAGCAGGCTAGGGAGGGGCAGATTCACACCCTAGCTTGCTGCAAATTGAATGTTTATGAAAGCCCTCATATTCCTTACAGGGTTCTAACTTCACTGTATTAAGTCAAGATGAATTTTAAAAAAATAATTTGAAAATAAACTCTCCACAGTGGTACCTTCCTAGTATAACATGCAATCTGCATATACTAGAAGTACAATCATATTTTGTTTAACCAGGTCATAACACACTCACCTAACCTAAGATTAATTGAGGCATGTCATCACAATAATGTCTGAATCACATTTGTATGTTCATATTACCATGCTGTCCTACTATTTTGGTATATTAGTAGCTCAACTACTTACATTTTATTTTCCAGACAAATTTCAACTCGCTCATCTGGGTTTTACTACTATGTTGCTCGATTTGGCATGGATTTGCCCAACCAGGTACATCTAAATGTTGTAACAATCTTGAATTCAGCAATAGATTGATTTAAAGTAAAGTTGAACTGTATATTTTTACCACGGTTTCATTTAATATAAATAGCACACGTTTGCCTTCATGTACTTCATGGTAACATGTTAGAGAAGCAGTAATAATAATAAAATAGCTCATATTTTGCTTTTTCTTGGTGGCCTGTTTGAACTGGATTAATCTTGAGTTACATGGCTAGTAGCAAAGAATTTATTTAAAATTAAGTGTGTGATTACCAGCATATTTTAAAATGAAATAATTTATTTTTGTTCCCTGATAGGTGGAAGTGATTGTATAAAAGCTAATGCAAAATCATGTGGGGAATGTATACAAGCAGGACCAAACTGTGGCTGGTGCAAAGCGCAAGTGAGTATATTTGTGAAATGCTTTCTCTGATGTTTTGTCTTAGGTGTTTTAGTACCCTAAAAACTATCTATTCTTACCCTATTTTAGGATTTTCAATAGTAGCCATTTACTTCAGGGTCTACAATGTCTAAATCAAAGCTAAAGAACAATTTAAGTATCTTATGCTAAATAACTGGATGAAATCTGGATTGGCTAGGTCTGCCCATCAGAAAGTGCCAGAGATTTTGTTCTCTCTTTCATTGCCAAATGTTAAGGGCACACAGACTTTAGGAGATCTGTCTCATAGTTATTTAAAATCATTCCAGCCTGGAGTCTGTCTGGATGTGTTTAATTATATTCTCCCAGTGACATTAGACGATTGGTAATTTTAAATACAGACAAAGTGGAAGAGGGAAGCTGAGAGGGGGAGGTTTAAGAGGTTTAGATAGGTTTTAAACCTGAAATGTTGACGTTTCAGTATTTGATTCTTAGGGTGGATTGGTGTGTTTGGTTTATATTTCATACCAAAAAAAAAAAAAAAAGAAGAGAGAATGCAAGGTTATGTAATTAAGTACTCAAGTCAGGAAGTGCAAAATTTAAGATTGAACGTACAGGGTCTGATCTTATGTATCGAATAATACAATATAATATCATACAATTTTATTCTACAGTCTTAGCCACATATGTTGAACTGTTTGTTCCAACTGAAAAAAAAACAAAAAAAAAAAACCTGAACAGAGATCAGGTATGGAAAATCTTAACCTGAAATGTAAATGTTTCAGAAAACTATACAAAACTGAGAACAGGAATTTTAATGGAGAGTGTTTTACAATTTTAACTAGAGTGGTTGCTGCCAAATGCAAGTTATAATGTAAGTTTCCTGATTTTTAGTAATAAGACTTATACTTAATAAGACTGGAAGCCTTACCTATTTACTGCTCCACACACATACCCTCTGTAAATATTGGAATATATTTAGTAAACTTCAACTTTGTCGTTTTGGTTGCAGATTCATGTAGCTCCTGGCCAGTTTCACATAAATAAATATGTCTGACACATTTTAGGAGCCATGCATAAATATCTTCAATTTTTGCTTGTGTATTGAAAAAACTTCCCCTTTCTTCCAGTGATTAAAAATGCCTCATACTGGAAGCCATATGAGTGCATGTATTCATACTGTATTTACAGGTCAGAATGCCTTTGTGGATTGTGGGATGGTAGCTTTTGTTCAAGACAAAGTTGTCCAACACTCTTTAGTTCAGAAGTACATTTCTTACTCTTCCTCCTCCTCATTGAACTTTTCCCAAATGTGTCAGGAGTTGTATACATCACTAAAGAGAGAAGGTGGGTGAGGTAATATCTTTTATTGGACCAACTTCTGTTGGTGAGAGAGACAAGGTTTTGAGTTACATAGAGCTCTTCTTCGGGTCATCAGATTCTGTTATAGTCTACCCAAATACTGTGATGTACTATTTAATTACAAGATTTCCAAAAAAAGCAAAACTAAAGTTCTGTTGCCGCACATATCAATTAAATATGTTCAGTTTCTTGTAAGCTAGTTGAGAAAAAGCAGATTTTCTCATTTGTTGGTGGTGGTTTTTGAGCATCTCAGAGTAGTTAATTGAATAGTGACTTCATGTTTCTGTTGGAAGAATGACTTTGAACACTTTTTTTTTTTTTTTTACCTTGCCTCAGTCACATGCACAGATTTACTTTAGTAAAGTTAACCATAAGCTGCTGTACTGGATAAATTTTTCACTATAGTCATTACTAAATTTAGTAAAACAATATATTTCGGAGTTTTATATTTTACAATTTAAAATACACTTTTAAAAAATTGCCAGTGTGTCTTAGGGTGACCAGATATTCCGATTTTATAGGGACAGTCCCAATTTTTGGGTCTTTTTCTTATATAGGCTCCTATTACCCCCCACCCACTGTCCTGATTTTTCACACTTGCTGTCTGGTCACCCTAGTGTCTCAAGAGGTTCTTGGTGCATAAAAATAATGGGGTAAATACCAAAAGTAGTGTTATGTGCTCAAGCCATGTGTTACAGATTGTAAATTGCTGTGAGTTTGATGATGTTCTTCCCCATATCTTCTAGAAATTTTTACAAGAAGGAGAGCCAACTTCTGCCCGATGTGATGACTTGGCAGCACTAAAGAGTAAGGGCTGCTCTCCAGATGAAATAGAAAATCCTAGAGGTACCAAAGGAGTCCTCAAAAATAAAGAGGTAACAAATCGTAGCAAAGATACTACAGAAAAGCTCAAACCAGAGGACATTACCCAGATCCAGCCACAGCAATTAGTACTGAAGCTGCGAACAGGTATGGGGATTATTAATTCTGATCTTCATATATTTTTTTAGGCTTTCAGTATTATTTATGAATTTGATATTTTGAATGCTACATATGTCTTTCTGCAATAATGATGATTGTTGCTAGGAAGCACAGAGATTTGAAGAGCAGTTCCATCCCTGTAACTCCAGGCGCTCAGATAACCTGTGAATGAGAGTAAAGCTTAGCTAGATGGGCATAATTTACACAGAATATTGAGATAAAAACAAAAGATGATAAAGAACATGTAGGGGGCTTGCATTAGTAAAGCTGTCCTACGAAAAGATTAGTTTACAGGTTAAGACAAAATTGTCCCATTTGTAGTGCTTTTGACCTGTCGTCCTGGAGTGTGTCCATCTGTTTCATGTATTCAACAAATAGAGTTGTAGATTAATAATAAAAGGGAGGGAAGATGAAAAACACACAGAATGAAAAGCTATGAGAGTACTGCTGTCTGCCAAAGCACTCTGTGCCCAAAGGCTGAACTATTTGAAAACTAGTTTTTGAGGTTTGGTAACCATGAGAGCAGAAGCCCAGCAGCCAGATTTGCAGATTTCCATATAAGATACGTTGTTCTAGGAGGCCAAAGAAGTGGATACAGACCTAGATGAATGAGCACAAACCAGAAGGTAGTTGTGTAGCCATTTTCATCCCTGAAATAGAGACTTGGCTCCTTTTGGACAGGAAAACAGAGCTCTTACAAGAGAAAATTATAATAGTACTCCAGAGATCTAGGAATCTGATAGGCTCAATGAAAAGTCTTGCCATCTTTTGGATAAAATGGAGAATTGATTTAGGAATCAGCTCATCCAAGAACTACTTTATCTGGGTAGAACTAAAGTTAGTTTGCAACTGTCTCAACTAGAATCCTAAGAAACTCTGCAAGACAAAGTAATGGCTGCCAAAATGAGACTTTAAGAGTCAGATGGAGAGAAACTTTGTGAGGGTTTGAATGGTGGCTTCATGGGAGTTTGTGAAACTAAAGTGACTTACCATTGCAGGTGGCACTTTGACTTGAAGCTTCACATTGGCAATAACTTTCAGGAAGTATGAAGGGAAATGGTCAGTGTGTCTGTCTTCCTGAGTTTCAGAGCCTCAAAGGCATGGCCTTGGCCTGTGAGTAATTTAAAATAGTCAAGAAGAAACTAGAACCGACTTGTATGGTTCATGAAGAGGAACTAGATTTCACTCTTAACACCAGTAGTAAAAGGTTTTCCAAATCCTTCTGTAGCATCTTAGGGGTAGAATCTTTTCAAGACTTTAGAATATCAGTAAGGTCCTGAACATAGCCCTAAGTTCCAAGTGTCAGTTTCTGCACTTCCAGGCACATACAGAGCCCTAATGAAGCCTATCCAGATCTAAGGGGGACAAGCTGCAATCTGTAATAATCTTGGAAACCAGTGTTTCCTTGGCCAGAGTTGGCAGTGGAATTCTAAGGATTAGTTTCACTGTGAGACACTCAGTCGACTATATTAGTCAATGTTCTGCAAAAAGGAATTTTGGAATAAGTCTTTCATCCTTGAATTTTGTCATGTAAAAGGGAACTATCTTTGTTGGATTTTTTTATTATTACATGTTATATAAACTCACCCCATCTTTTAAGACTGTAATAAGTAATCACAACAGAGTGAGATGGGATGAAAGGTAAACCAACTCTTAATTTACTTTAAGGTTTTTTTTACCTCCTTAATTTTACATATGCATAGTCTTTTGTGTTTGTGTGTTTTAGTGGTATAAAAGACAGGAAAAAAAGCTATGCTACTTATCTTGCAGGAACATTATTTGTTGAAATTAATATGTAGGTCAAGATTTCAAAAGTGAATGTATATTTCATGTCAGTTCGGTTACTCTGCATTTTGTAATGAATGGGGTTTATTTTTGTTGGTTTAGGTGAACCACAGACATTTTCCTTAAAATTTAAGAGAGCTGAAGACTACCCCATTGATCTTTATTACCTTATGGATCTCTCTTACTCCATGAAGGATGATTTAGAGAATGTGAAGAGTCTTGGTACTGCTCTAAAGACAGAAATGGAGAAAATAACTTCAGATTTTCGAATTGGTAAGAAAGATTTCATTATTTATGGGCGTGGGAAAAGGGAAAAATCCCATTTGTAGATTTAAAAATAATAAAGTTGAATTTACTGATGTGTAGTTTGGATTGTCTGAAAAATAGTAAAAGAAAAATGAGCAATATTCATATTATTGCTATTCTTCTAGTAAAGGACAGTTTAGAAACTGTTCCAAAAGAATACTTGGAATATTGAGGGGGGAAATTGAAATTTTTTTGAACCGTGCACTATTCCATCATGATTATATATACTAGAATTACACTCTGACTGAGGGATTTTGTTGTTCTGTCTTAGGATTTGGCTCCTTTGTGGAGAAAACTGTGATGCCTTATATAAGTACCACACCAGCCAAACTCAGGAACCCTTGTACAGGGGATCAAAACTGTACGAGTCCATTTAGTTACAAAAACGTGCTCAACCTTACCAGTGAGGGAAGGCTGTTCAATGAACTTGTAGGTAAACAACACATTTCTGGCAATTTGGATTCTCCTGAAGGTGGATTTGATGCAATAATGCAAGTTGCAGTTTGTGGAGTAAGTGTATATCAATTTTATTTACTTCTATATTAGATCAAACTATTTTATTGCAATCTGAGTGTATCACTGTTGTTGACCTGAAGTTTAAAAACAAATCCACATTTCACTTTACCAATCAAGACTGAGAGATTTATCCTTAGGGCAGCAGGTGGACACAGAGCAAACAGAATTGGAAGCATGCACTGACATTTTACAGTATGTACATTCCACTCACTGAAGGCCCCTATTGGGAAATTTGAAATTAGGAATATGAGCCATCTTTGGAGGGGAGGGCAGTTCATGAACATTATCTTCCCAGAAGTTTCTGTAAAAGATGAGTCAAAATCATGAAATCTTTGCGGCACATGGATGTTTTTAACAAGATAAAACAAGTGTTCTCAAATGACTTTTGCATGTAATGTATCCTTCATAATTTTCTTTTAAAATATATGCAAAACAATTCTGTGTATTGCACTTTTTTACAAGCTACTTATACTGAGTAGATGGAACTTAACTCTCCCCTTTTTAATTTTTGCTACTTTTTGGAGGACTTCTATGGACTAGTGGATTCAGAGTTCAAAACGTTCACATGGGAGCTTGGAAAACAGTTGCTTACAAAACTTCCTTGGTTCCTCAGTAGTTTGTTCTGGTTCGAGTTTGGCCAGGGCACAACTTTCTACACTTTTTCAACCCCCTCCGCCTTTTTTTTCTCTGTCATCCTTATTCAAGTAATTACAGCCTTAATGCCCCAGTAGAGATAACAAAAGGAAAGTGACATCTTAAGTGTATAATAACCTTCTCTTCCTTCCTACTCAACACACTCTCAAAAAAATAGGAAAGACCTGTTAGTAATAAAAAATATTCTAGAAACCTTTACTTAGAAGCTAATGTAATATGTCATGCCGCTAGCATTCTGGACATAGAAATGTAGATACTCTATGTCACACAATACTTCTAATTTAAAACACTTCTAAAACCACCAACAAAAAAACATTCACTACAGGCCATTTCAATAGTGAAACTCCAGCACTTATTGATATGTACAACCATTGGGTCTACACTTGAAGCTGTAAGTTAAACATAATACTATAAAATAAACCTGAGAGACTGTAATGTGCCTTCTTCTCATTCTGTTATTTCCCAAACAATTTCACCTACAGTTATTGATACTGATACACACCTGCGCAATGCAAAATTCCAGAAGCACGAGCTATTGCTTTTTACAATATCATTGTAATGTTAAACTAGTAAGTCAGAGTTAAGGTTGCTGTTGTTATTTAAAGGAGAAGCCAAAGCATTATTTTAGAATTGCAGCTTTAACTATGAATTTTCTGAGATTCTAATATGGGTATTTTGCTTTTTTTCCCCCTCCTTCGTAAATGAATTAGGACCCCAATCCTGTAATAACTTCTGTAGATGGCTGGGAAAATTTACAGGATTGAGCCCCATATTTATAGGCTCAGAACTTCTGCTCTTCCCAATTTGCAATGGATGGAGTAGAGAGGAGAAGAGCGGATGTCAGGGATCTAGTTATAGCTCCCCTGATTCTCTGGCCCATTCTGTGCTGGCTGTGGAACCTGTGCAGTTTAGGGCATCCTAGGGGTTTCTTTAATATCCACTAGCTGATAATGGTCCCCTTGGAACCATCTGACAGTAAGGGCTTGCCAGAGCACACTGTGCACTTTTACCCCAAACATGCTCTCTATCGTTGGGCTACAGGGTAGTGGTATGGGAATTGGTTATGTCAGCATTATGTCTTATGGAAACTTCACAGTTGGGATGATATGGGCAGTTTCTTCATCCTTTGTGCCACTCAGGTAGTGCTTAGAGAGCAGAACAGACAAGAGTCTAGGTCAAAGATTTTTGTTCTCCTGTGATGAAAGGTGCTATACAAGTGCTACTGTTGTTGATAATATTACAGGACAGACTTGAGCAAAATATGTGCATAAACGAACTATAACTTTTTAAGGCTTATTTAAGGGTTTTTTCTTTTTAAATATTTGTCATGTCTGCCTTCTTGTATTTAAGTGTAAGTGTATGTTGCATTGCTTTAAACAAATTAGTGGGGGGGATTAGTTTTTTAAAAAATGAAATAAAAATCAAAAAACTTTTTTTTTTTCCCCTAAGACACAAATTGGATGGAGAAATGTGACACGATTGTTGGTATTTTCTACGGATGCTGGATTCCACTTTGCTGGAGATGGTAAACTTGGTGGAATTGTTTTACCAAATGATGGGAGGTGTCATCTGGAAAATAACATGTACACAATGAGTCATTACTATGTAAGTATTCATGCCTAAACCAAAGTAAATTAATAAAGTTTAAGGTCAGAAAGGGATCATTAGATCATCTACTCTGGCTGCCTGTGTATCACAGTGTTTGTGTTTTTAAAAAAGCTTGTGTATCACAGGCCATTAAATTTTACCCTGTTCCTCCGTATTGAGGCTAATAACTTGTGTTTGGCTGAAGCATATCTTCCAGAAAGGCATCCAGGTGTAACTTGAAAAGATAAAGAGAGAGAGAATTCACTGTGTCCTTAGGTAGTTTGTTTAAATTCATGTTTAAATTCAAAAAGCAATTTAATATTATGTAAGATTAAAAAAATAAGATTGTTCTGCATCTGCTAAATTTTGAATTAAGTTTCATGTCTAATTTTACAGGATTATCCATCCATTGCTCACCTGGTACAGAAGCTTAGTGAGAACAACATTCAGACAATTTTTGCCGTTACTGAGGAGTTTCAGGCAGTTTACAAGGTAAAAAAAAAATTTTTTTTAAATCACGTGAGATAAGCTTCTGTATATTTTTCCAGACGGTTGAGAGGCTGATTCTAATGATCCAGTATGCTATCATCAAAACTAATTTGATTTGAAATTAAAATTGTGTGAACACGGGTGATCATGAAAGTGATTTTTGCCATGCCTGCTAATTAATAAGCACTCTCTTCTTGAGCAGTTGCCTATCCCAATATCAAACCTACCAGTCTGCTTTTATTTTTCAAGCAGAAAGTTATTTAATCTTTCTTATTTTTAGATTAGAAATAACAGTGCAGAACCTACTTTTTGCTTCAAAATACCTGAGGGGCATGGGGAAGCAGAGTCAAAGGAGAATTGTGGGAGGGGCAGAGCTGACCTTAAGGGAAAGGAGTTTTGGAAAAACACAACTCTTAAACATGTTTAAAACTAGTCCTGTCAATACCTGATTTAGAGCGGTTGAAAAGGTGGTTTTGCCATTTTGGTATTTTATGATTTTACCAACAGAACTAACTTGTTTTCACCTTCATTTGATGACAGTTGATCTCCCTCTCCCTATCTGTTTTAATGCAGCAGAAGCAAATATGGCTTATGGCTCTAAAACCTTTTATAGTTACAGAAGTATCTTCTTAATTAAATACTGTCTGAATTTTTTTCTTAACTTAAATGAGAGTATTTTTAAAAATAATTTTTAAGGAGAATACCTTCCTTTTTTATTCGATTAAAAGATATGAGAAGAATTTTAAAAGATTGCAGAATTTTCTTTCCAATATTCTAGTCACTGTTTTTATTCCTTCACAAGTTACTGAAACTATTGGCAAGATTTTTGTCTTGGTCTTGGGAGTTGTTCCTGGCTGTATACAGTAGAACCTCAGAGTTACGAACATCCTGAGAATGGAAGTTGTTCAAACTCTGAACAAACTTTATGGTGGTTCTTTCAAAAGTTTACAACTGAACAATGACTTAATACAGATTTGAAACTTTGCTATGAGGAAGAAAAATGCTGCCTGTCCTTTATTTTTTTTAATAGTTTACGTTTCATACAGTACTGTATTTTCTTTTTTTTTTTTCTTTCTTTTTTTTTTTTTTTTATCTCTGCTGCTGCCTGATTGCATACTTCCGGTTCCAAATGAGGTGTGTGTCTGACTGGTCAGTTCGTAATTCTGGTGTTCGTAACTCCGATGTTCTACTGTATCTCAGAGTACATAATAAAGAAGCTTTTAAAGTTTTATATTTGTGTAAAATTAATTTACACTTTCTACTTTTAATATTAAAAGGAACTGAAAAATCTGATCCCAAAGTCAGCAGTTGGAACTCTGTCTGCAAATTCCAGCAATGTGATTCAACTGATTATTGACGCCTACAATGTAAGTTTGTTTTTAATTCACGTAACTTTTATTCTTGTTCCTCTCAAACTATATTGGCATCAGTTTCTAGAGAAGCCCTCTGAGGTATGCTCTTTTTTAAAAACCTTGTGAATGGAGTAGAAGATGGAATGTTGATAAATGCATAATCTTGTCAAATTCCGATGAAAAGTGCACAGCATTCTCTCTGCATAATCTTATTGATAAGTCTTTTTTTCTTACTTGATACTTATCTTCTCTTTTCAAACCCATCTAACATTAATTGTATTTTCTTGCATCTGATGTGATCAAGAGGACATGCTTATTTTCCCCTGCATGATCTTTTCTTATTGTAAGGAGAGGAAGAAAGCTGTGCTTTTCTTCACCGCAGCAACCTTTATGTTTAATAATCTTTGAACCATGTTGTTATATTCTTGAGGGAAGCTACATCTGGTCCTGGACTGATGATGGTAGTACTTCAAAGAATAGTGAAAGTGGTTATAACAGAAGCTGTGAATCTTTGGGAACTGTTAAGAAAACACCCTGGGTTGAGAAAGGACTGATAAAACCTAACGACCCTCCACAGAACATTCTGAAAAGTGTCTTCTAATAAGGATATTGTATGTGCAATTTTATTCCTTTCCAGATTTTGTTCTCCTTTACTGTACTTGAGGCTGGTGTGTAGAGAATGTATTTTTGTGAAAGTCTCTCTTCAGGAAATGCCCATTTAATAGGCTCCACCTTTATTTGTCAACTCTTTTAAAGCTACATGGTAGTTATTACTTAACTAATAACTAATTTTTGTTTTAGTCCTTGTCTTCAGAGGTTATCTTGGAAAACAGCAAGTTACCAAAAGGAGTAACAATCAATTATAAATCTTACTGCAAGAATGGAGTGAATGGCACAGGAGAAAATGGCAGAAAGTGTGCCAACATTTCAATTGGAGATGAGGTAATTTTTCTGTTCGGTTGAAATATACAATACATAGCTGACAACATACATTTTTAATAGCTAAAGAATTGAACAAGACTGCAGTTCTCTGAAATATTTTACTTTTTAATAATTTAGGCAGAGCACCTTTTAGTACTGATATAAGAATCCATTTATTTTGCTTACAGGTTAAATTTGAGATTAGTGTAACCGCTAACGAGTGTCCAAAGACAGGACAGAATGAAACCATTAAAATTAAGCCACTGGGTTTCACTGAAGAAGTGGAAATTAATCTTCAGTTCATCTGTGAATGTCAGTGTCAAAATGAGGGAATTCCTAATAGTCCAGACTGCCATCAGGGAAATGGAACATTTGAGTGTGGTGCTTGCAGGTAAATAAATGGACCTTTTATTCTTTTTTGGCAAACGGGAAATATGAGCACATAGTTTCTTTAATCAGACTTTTTTTTTATTTTGGGCAGGTTGGCTCGGAGAAACATTTACAGTGCTTGGTCATCTTAGGGCCTTACCCATGTTGAATGCTAACTTGTCTCCACAAATAGTCCTACTGAAATAAGGGGGATTATTCATGTAATAAGGCACTTCCGAGCATGAGTCAAAGTATCAGAATCTGGCCCTTCATGAGTTGGTCCTTCAAAGAATATGGAGGCCTTAGTATTTTTCCTGTTTCCTTATTTAAATGTTAAGACCCATTTAATATTTTTACCTTTGGGTGACATGAAGTCTGGATTTTCTTCCAAGGAGTTTTACAATGCATTTTGTAGCTTCTTGGAAGGAGTGCCTGGCAAGCTGGCACCAGCTGCTCAAGGCCAGTGATGAATGAAAATTCAAGGCCAATCAGTATTAACAGACAAGGCTTTTAAGATGCTGTGATTTTCCTCATCTATTTTCTTTATTTTATTTATCCTTAATGTTTGGGGCTCTAATTATGTAGATATTTTCAATTTTTACATGTTTTAAAATCCCTTAGGTTATATAGAACTATGTGGTTACATGTATATTTGGAATTCCCTTTCATTAATTATATTTATTAGTGTTTGGTACAAGCTATGGAAATTAAACTATAAACCAAATTCTGCTTTATTACACCAGTGAAAGTCAGGCTGGGTCTACACTACCCACCTGAATCGGCAGGTAGAAATCGACCTCTCGGGGATCCATCGGGACGCGACAATCGATCCCCGAATCGACGCTCTTACTCCACCAGCGGAGGTGGAAGTAAGCGCCGTCAACGGGAAGCCGCAGAGGTCGATTTTGCCGCCGTCCCTACAGCGGGGTAAGTCGGCTGCGATACGTCGAATTCAGCTACGCTATTCGCGTAGCTGAATTTGCGTATCTTAAATCGACACCCCCCCCCCCCCGTAGTGTAGATGTAGCCTTAGACTTAATTCTGTTGGCTTTACTGGAGTTGCACTGGATTTTAAAAGAGCAGCATTTGGCCCTAGAACTGGACCACTTAGACATCAACCCAATAATCCCAGTTTGGGCTCTTCATTTTCAAAGAAACTTATATCTAAAATAAAGATTATTCCTTCTAGAAAACCGGGAAGACAATCTGACAATGTGGCTCGACTCCTAAGAACTTCACCTTTAGGGAAGCAGGATCCAAGCTCTCAGAGAGTAGTGAACAACACTGGTGTCTGGTCAATACATTCCAAACATTATTTGTATGCAATATTGTTCTAGTCAGGTTGGTCCCAGAATATTAGACACACAAGGAGGGTGAGGTAATATCTTTTATTGGACCATCTTCTGTTAGTGAGAGAGAGTCAAGCGTTCAAGCTTACACAGAGTGCTCCTTCGGCTCTGGGAAATTACTCAGAGGATATGTCTACACAGCAAAGAAAAACCCACGGCTGGCCTGTGCCAGCCAACTCAGGCTCATGGGTCTCAGGCTGCAGGGCTGTTTCATTCTTGTGTGGACTTCTGGGTTTGGGCTGGAGCCCGGGCTCTAGGCTCACACCCCGCAGGGTCCCAGAGCGCAGGCTCCAGCCTGAACCCAGAAGTACACACAGCAATGAAATCGCCTTGTTGTCTGAGCCCCATGAATCTGAGTTGGATGGCACAGGCAAGCCACAGATTTTCTTTGCTGTATTGACATACCCAGAGTGTCACAGCTAAATACAAGGTACAACAGATTGTTTAGCATAAGCAGTTAATTCATATTTCAAGGGACCATTCAAGGTGACATGGACCATTAACACCTATCCTATCGTGGGGTGGGGGAAAGCTGGATTAACCACTTCTGCTAAATAAACTGTTCCACCTTGTATTTAGCGTAACACGGGGGCCTGGTCTATACCAAAAAATTAGGTCAGTTTAACTGCATCAGTTAGGGGTGTGAAAAATCCACATTCCCGAGTGGCATTGTTAAACTGACCTAAGCCCCTGTGTAGACACCAGTAGTGCCACTGTAGCATTTTAAGTGTAGACATACCCTAGAGTACATATCTGAGGGCTGGTCTACATTAACACTGTAAGTTGACCTAAGTTACACTACTTCAGTTATGTAAATTGCGTAATGGAAGTCGATGTAACTTGGGTCAACTTAGTGCGGTGTAGACACCGCTGTATGTTGACAGGAGACTCTCTCGCACCGACTTATCTTCCTCCTCTCGGGCAGGTGGAGTACAGACATCGATAGGAGAGCGCTCTGCCATCAACTTAGCTTATCTTCACCAAACCCACTAAATCAACACCGCTGTGTCCATCGCAGCAATGACAGTTTAGCCATCTTGTGTCTCTAACCATTATTTTTAAATTACGAAGTTTTCAACCCCTTTCCCAGCTCCCTCATATGCGGTTATTTATTAAAGACAAACAACAATAGGTATTGATTTAATGGAAAGTTTTCAGGAGCATATTTAACGTAGGACCTGATTTTGCCAGGATATTTTATATGGAATTCCCTTTGAAGTCAGTGGAAGTGCTGTGTGCACTGAATGCTTGCAGATTGGGGCATGTTTCTCTAACTGGTAAGCATTTGGAAAGGGGGAGTCATCAAATATTACCTGCCTGAAGTACTACCTGCTTCACTTTCAAGAGAGTTTTTCTCCACGTTCCCTTTGGATAAACAAAGCAAAGTTCCTATGTTTGCCAGCCGGGGGAGAGAGAGAGATTACTTTTATACATCACTGTCACTGACATCTCTATGACTTCACATACAAAGACAAAAAAGATAATGGATTCAGTATTAAGAATAGTTCCTTGCTCTTTTCTACACTTGAATGATTTCCTGATTAAAGCTTCATCTCTGGTTTAAATGGCTCTCAGGTTTGTTTGTGATAACCATAAGAACCCACCTTTTATTCATAAACACTTGTTCCTGATTTTCTGAAGTGCTGAAAACCCATCACTGCAACTGAAATCCTTGGGAGCTGCGGGTGTTCAGTACCTCTGAGAATCCAGCCCTCGAATGCACAGTGTCTAAGCGAGAATGTTTCCTTGGTGGAGATTAAGTGGGGTAGAGGGTAATAGCCATAGTAAATAGCCACTGGCACCAGGGCCAGCTCCAGGCACCAGCCCACCAAACTTGTGCTTGGGGCGGCACCTGGAGGGGGGCGGCGCGGTGCTCCGGCCGCCGGGGAGAGCAGAGCCCCAGCCGGGCTCGCCGCTGGGGAGAGCGGAGCCCCGGCCGGGCTCGCCGCCCTTCCCCCGGCGCTCTGGCCGCCGGGGAGAGCGCAGCCCCGGCCAGCTCGCCGCCCTCCCCCCGGGGCTCCAGCCGGTTGGGGAGAGCGGCCCGTGGCCGGACTTGGCGCCCTCCCCTGCCGCCCTGGGGGGGAGGAGAGGGGGCGGCAGCAGGAGGCTTTTTTGCCTGGGGCGGCAAAAAAGCCAGAGCCGGTCCTGACTGGCACTATTTTTATATTAAAAATTATAAGTAAAATTTATCTCATTTTACAGAAATAATGGCTACATAGCCATGTTGTCATAGGTTGCAGTCCTCAGCTTTTCACCTGGAACAAGTAAGCAGCTCAGAAACTGCTTAATGGCACAGTTAGGTCCCAAGTATGGTTACACTTAAGTCTCAGCTGGTATCTAGTTTGAACCTCAAACCATTCCCTGCAGAAACAGTGACTGTGACCACTGCCTTCTATCCTGTTGAATCTATTTCTTGTATATATTATTGTGTGTAAACATTTTCAGTTCACATGAGTTTTACTCAGTTTAAATCTTAGGCATATATTTTTCTTCTAGGTGTAACGAAGGACGTATTGGAAAGAAGTGTGAATGCAGCACAGATGAAGTAAATAGTGAAGATATGGATGCTTACTGTAGAAGAGAGAACAGTACAGAAATATGCAGTAACAATGGGGAGTGTGTTTGCGGACAATGTGTATGCAGGAAAAGGGGCAACACCAATGAAGTCTACTCTGGCAAATATTGTGAATGTGATAACTTCAACTGTGATAGATCTAATGGCTTAATTTGTGGAGGTGAGAAATATAATTCATAGTTGTACAAAACTTTGCAAATACGTTACAGAGTGAGGCTGACAAATTTGAACAGCGGCTAGGTGACTTAGAGGATGTAATAAATGAAATATAGAGCCATTTGAATCTGGCCTGAGCAGATAGTGTCTGAAAATAGTTACCTAATAATATAATGGCCGTCAGTCTATAGCCAAGGGTATGGTATGTGCTAGTAGAAATGCTAATACTTCAGATTAAATATCTTCCCTGCCATCACAGCTCCAGTCTATGATGTAAAGTGAATTTGACAAGAGCTGTGAAATGCTATGAGAACTTCAAAAATTTAAAATTTTGTCTTTTAAAAGGAGACCAGAATTTATTGTACATCTCAGGCAAATACCTACAATATGTATTAATATAAAATGATAAAGTAAATTATAAATGATTAAAAGAGCTGAAATCATAAATCAAGTTTATGATTTGAAAATTTCCAGTGCAATATTTGAGGGAGAGTTTTGCACTTGTTTTTACTACATGCCCCATCTAAGAAACTTTGGTTGGCTCTGACAAGATGGGTATAGTAAATGCTGAGTCAAGTGTCTTGATACTGTACTACTACACTGTCTTACTGTAACCTCTACCAGTACAAAATGAGCTGGTAATCTTAGCCCAGATACTAGTGGATATTGTTCACATTGTATAAACTACTGGTGACTATTTGGTATCCTTCCGAGCAGTCTGAGAAGAGGCCAAGGACTTAATCAACCCTGAATAGTACCTGACCTTTTGTCCTGAGACTTGAGCTCTTTTAAGACAAGGTTGAGGTGCAAATTATGTTGTTTACCATATGTTTGTATAGTGCCTAGCAGAGTAGGGCCCCTACCTGATTGAGGCATCTAGGCTACTAGCTTGATATAAATGTTAAATTATTATTAGAGAGAGGTTGCACTGATTCTGCCAATATGCTGATTACCTATTGTGGGGAGGGGGCTTAATTTTATAATGGTCTCCATGAGTGACCTTTCATCAGCCATTCTGGTTCTTTGGTTGTGGTTTTGTGAGGAGGGAAGAGAAATGTCGTTAACTAAAAAACTCTAGAAGGAGGCAACATTAGTTCTACTTGTCATCTTTTTATCTTTGCATCAGTCAGTTTATATTTCTAATATTCCCTGATGGCAAACATTATTCAAAGTGACAGGTTTCAGAGTGGTAGCCGTGTTAGTCTGTATCAGCAAAAAGAACGAGGAGTGCTTGTGGCACCTTTGGGACTAGCAAATTTATTTGAGCATAAGCTTCTCGTGCATCTGATGAAGTGTGCTTTATCTCTGGAAAGCTTATGCTCAAATAAATTTTAGTCTCTAAGGTGCCATAAGCATTCCTCGTTCTTTTTGCTATTATTCAAAATATTTTTCAGTGCCACAAAATGCATATTTACTTAAGTTTACTAAAATATCTTTTTAACATGCAGGAAATGGTAACTGCAAATGTAGAGTATGTGAGTGTTATCCCAATTTCACTGGCAGTGCTTGTGACTGCTCTTTGGATACATCTTCATGTATGGCTTCCAATGGGCAAATCTGCAATGGAAGAGGAACCTGTGAGTGTGGAACCTGTAACTGCACAGATGCCAAATTCCAAGGCCCCACGTGTGAAATGTGTCAGACCTGCCTTGGTGTCTGTGCAGGGCACAAGTAAGTGTCAGTACAACAAAGGCGAGGCTTTCAGAGATGCCGTGTATATGTACATTTTTGGTATTTACATATTCTCAACTTCGAAAATGAGGCCCTTGATATTCATTGCTGCTTCATTCTCGTATTTCTATCTGAAATACAGGGATATAATCCCCAGGGGCAGTAGGAGAAGATTAAATAAATTTGAGTCACAAATACACACAAAAAATACACAACTTCAACTAGTTACCTTAGCTAAGATAGTTTAGTCCTTAACTTTCTTCCCTTTATATCACAATGTGCTTTGTGATAAATAAAAATCAGTTCAGACTGGCTTTTTTTTTGTATGACTCTATTTATGGGACAGTGACGGCTGCATCATAGTTAACCTTGCAACCTGGTTTCTATGTAAAGCCAAAGGTACCCTGGATTGCATCCAGAAGATTGAGTTCAAATCTCCTCATCGAGTGACTGCAGTTAATATTTCTGTGTATTTCACAACCGCTATTTTTGACTAAGGACTCCTATGAGGAAGTTCTATGGCCTGTGCTATACAGGAGCTCAGACTAGATCGTCCCTTCTGGGCTGAGAATCTATGAATATTCCTACCCTAGGGGCAAGGGACCCTCATTTCATAGATAAGATGCCAGAGATTCTTCTTTGCATAATGTGCAACCTGGAGTGCATGCGCCTTCGATCGGAGATTTTCAGTAAAGTGCCCATTCAGCCAGCGCATGTGCTTTATGCCTCCTCGTGCCCTGCACCGAAGCTATATCAGGCTGCATGGGTGGGCTGTGCTCAGTTCCTTCTCAACCACCTCAGCCTGAGATGGAGCCTTTAGTGTGTCCGTTTATAAATGTTCAGAGTTTATTCTTTAGACTAATTATTTTCTGTAATTTATTTTATCTCTCTTATTTTGTATAGGTTTGCTTTATAATCCTTTCTTCTTAAGAGGGTTTTTTTTCTTTTGATCCCTGTTGTCTTGGGATATGCCAGGATCTCTTGGCTTCAAGTGTTGTCTTGCATCATATTGGGAAGCCATCCCAGCTAGTGACGGACACTTCCAGTATATCTGCTGTTAGGGGGAGTTGGATGTCCCTCAAAGCAGAGCAATGAAGAATTGGGAGGTGAAATTAAGCTCTTAATGATGGAGCATTCTCTCCATCCAGCATCGCATCCAAGCCCAGAGACCCCCAATTGATATCGGCCTCTGAGTGAGCATAGTGCCCCATCATCATCCGCAAGCTCACCCGGACCAACATAGAAAGAGGGGTCGGGGGGAAGTGGCCCGGGAACAGCCAACTTCAGTCTGGCTATAGCGCTGCCAGAAGCATGGTCAGCATGTTGTAGCTGGATTCCCTGCTGACCCAGTGGCGGACCACTCCACCACTGTTAGGGCCTTGGATCGGGGCCCAGTGGAGTAGGGTGAGCCTGGGCCCCACCAGCCACCCCACCCATGGGTGGCAACCTCCCCTCGCCAGGTCAAGAGGCCTGCATTTGTCGACCGTCTGTTGGAGCTAGGACACTGTCCCCTGGGTTTCTTCTCTGTCCCTGCACCAAGGGCCCAGAGCTAATTGACTCCTGGGGTTTTGCTCTGCCCCGGCTTAAAGGGCTCAGAGCTTAATTGACTGTTGTGTCTGCTTTGGCCCCTGCTAAAAGGGCCCAGAGACCACAGACTAAGGTGTTTGCCTGGCCTCTGCTTAAAGGGCCCAGGGGCTATAAACAATTGGCTGCTCAGCCCCGTTAGACCGGTTGGGACCCTAACGCTAATTCCCCTGAAACTCAGCGGCGGTCCCAATGGCGTGGTGAGGTAGTGTGGCCTCCCTCCGATCCAAAGGGGGAGGGACGACCACTACATACGTCTACATGTAAACAAACATTTAGCTGATTTCAAACAGCACAAAGATCCTGTCCCGTTTAATTTTCAGGATTTCAAAGTCACACAAAGCTGTCCAGAAAGAAGCCAAGGTTTCAGAGAAAGATCTGTCTGTCACTCAACCATCTTTGTCATAAAAATGACAGTTTTGATAGATTGGTTGAGAGTCTGGAACCACCCCATGTCACCAAGCTGCAACTACACCATTCAACCCACCCTCCCCCCGCCTTTGCAGACTGTTGCTCCCATTTTCAACTTGTGTGGGAGTAGATTAGATCTGACAAGTGGGTGAGAGGTTATTAAACCATGTTACTCCATCCATCCCCCTTCTATGTCCCTTTTCAGCGACCCTTCTCATGAGCACTTGCTGAGACAGGAAATTTACTTCCTTCTATGCATAGGAGCCATAGAACCAGTTCTAGCTCAGCACAGAGGGAAGGAGTTTTACTCCAAGTATTTTTTGATCCCAAAGGCAGACAAGGATAGAGATCGATTCTAGATTTAAGACTCTTAAACAATTTGGTGAAAAAACAAAAATTCAAAATAGTGAGACTCACTGCTATAATTCCATCGTTGGCATTGGCAGATTGGATCTCGACCTTCAGAACATGTACTTTCATGTCACAATTCATCCTTCTCACAAGAGATTCCTTTGGTTTCTGGTAGGGTCTGCCCAAGAAGCATGTCCTCACATTAATCTCCTAGAGTTGAGGGCAGCCAGAAATGCTTGTATTCACTTCCTTCCATTAGTCAAGGCTAAATCCATAAAATTCATAACACAATATAATCTACATGTTCTACATCAACCAGAAGGGTGGGTGGGTAAGATCCACTCTCCTTTGTGCTGAAGCAGTAAAGCTATGGAACTAGTGTATAGCCAATCACATCCAATTACCTTCCAGGCCTATAGAACACCAATGATCTCAGTTAGCACTTCTTTCAAGATTATGAATGGGGAGTTGGACTCGTGAACTCTGAATCACATTTTTCTGACCTGGCGATTTCCAGAAGTGGACCTCTTTGCTGACGCCACCACCAACAGAAAGTGCAAAAAATTTTGTCTGAAAGGAGGGTTGGGGTCTCTCACTCTGGGAGATGCTTTCCTTGTTCTGTGGACGAGGGGCCTTCTTTATGCATTCTCTCCAATGCCTTTGGTATTAAAGATGATAAACAAGATCAAGCAAGACAAAGCCAAGATAAAAGGGCATTACACTTTCTTACACCTCTTATATTCATTTAGATAGAATATATGGGCCATAACCCACTTACTGTCCAACATTAAACAGTTTTAAGCAAGGTTCGGTTTGGTATTGAAAGACCTCACCCTGCTTAGTACCATGGCAAACCCTTTAAAAACTTTTATTAAAGATGCAGAAGAGAAAGAAAAACAGTTGAAGCATTGTAAACTATTAAATAAGGATTTTCTTTTAACAACATCCTTTGATCCCTTTCCCTTTAGATGGAGACAGGTTTTAGAATAAAAAAAACCTTGTTTGACAGTCTTTTAGACGGTATTAAAGAGAGAATCATAGAATCATAGAATATCAGGTTGGAAGGAACCTCAGGAGGTTCTCTAGTCCAACCTCCTGCTCAAAGCAGGACCAATTCCCAACTAAATCATCCCAGCCAGGGCTTTGTCAAGCCTGACCTTAAAAACCTCTAAGGAAGGAGATTCCACCACCTCCCTAGGTAACCCATTCCAGTGCTTCACCACCCTCCTAGTGAAAAAGTTTTTCCTAATATCCATCCTAAACCTCCCCAACTGCAACTTGAGACCATTACTCCTTGTTCTGTCATCAGGTACCACTGGGAACAGTCTAGATCCATCCTCTTTGGAACCCCCTTTCAGGTAGTTGAAAGCAGCTATCAAATCCCTCCTCATTCTTCCCTTCTGCAGACTAAACAATCCCAGTTCCCTCAGCCTCTCCTCATAAGTCATGTGCTCCAGCCCCCTAATCATTTTTGTTGCCCTCTGCTGGACTCTTTCCAATTTTTCCACATCCTTCTTGTAGTGTGGGGCCCAAAACTGGACACAGTACTCCAGATGAGGCCTCACCAATGTCGAATAGAGGGGAATGATCACGTCTCTCAATCTGCTGGCAATGCCCCTACTTAACAGCCGAAAATGCCGTTAGCCTTCTTGGCAATAAGGGCACACTGTTGACTCATATCCAGCTTCTCGTCCACTGTAACCCCTAGGTCCTTTTCTGCAGAACTGCTTCCTAACCATTTGGTCCCTAGTCTGTAACAGTGCATGGGATTCTTCCGTCCTAAGTACAGGACTCTGCACTTGTCCTTGTTGAACCTCATCAGGTTTCTTTTGGCCCAATCCTCTAATTTGTCTAGGTCCCTCTGTATCCTATCCCTACCCTCCAGCGTATCTACCACTCCTCCCAGTTTAGTGTCATCTGCAGATTTGCTGAGAGTGCAGTCCACGCCATCCTCCAGATCATTAATGAAGATATTGAACAAAACTGGCCCCAGGACCGATCCCTGGGGCACTCCACTTGAAACCGGCTGCCAACTAGACATGGAGCCGTTGATCACTACCCGTTGAGCCTGATGATCTAGCCAGCTTTCTATCCACCTTATAGTCCATTCATCCAGCCCATACTGTGGGACACCGTATCAAAAGCTTTGCTAAAGTCAAGGAATAACACATCCACTGCTTTCCCCTCATCCATAGAGTCAGTTATCTCCTCATAGAAGGCAATTAGGTTAGTCAGGCATGACTTGCCCTTGGTGAATTCATGCTGACTGTTCCTGATCACTTTCCTCTCCTCTAAGTGCTTCAGAATTGATTCCTTGAGGACCTGCTCCATGATTTTTCCAGGGGCTGAGGTGAGGCTGACTGGTCTGTAGTTCCCTGGATCCTCCTTCTTCCCTTTTTTAAAGATGGGCACTACATTAGCCTTTTTCCAGTCATCCGGGACCTCCCTGAGTCCTGAACTGAGAGTAATAACTGTCCTTTTTTGAAGAAAAGAGAAGTAGTTAGTTAAGATGGGCTGCAACTGTCGTTCCTGTTTTCTTTAAATCAGATCCTTTTTCCTAGAAGACAAAAACAAGACACACACAAAATAAAATAAAAGAGAAAAGAATAGCAAAGATAGAAAATGCAGCTTTTGTCTCACTTGTAATCTCACTGCTGGAGAAACACAGGCAGTGCACACAGTTTTACCAGGACTCTAAGACCTCTCAAACTTGTACCAGCATCAGACTGTTTAGGGCATTGCTTTTAGTTTCCTCTTTATGGTCACAAGTTTACAGTAATGTTGCAAAATATACAGTCTTGGTCAGCTAAGCCAGACTCTTATTAGACCAAAGTAAAAAGGAGAGTGATAGGAAAGAGAAGAAAAGAGATGAGGAAGAAAAAAAAAAAAAACATGGGATTGGAGGGTAGAGGGAGGGGGAGATGATGGATGACAGTCTCACATTCAAGGTGGTATTTCTGCCTTCTTTGCCAATAGATTTTTCAGTGAGATGGAAATTAATATACTAGAAATCTCCCTTTCATGAACGTGTTTAAAAGTGGTGTTACTAATTTGTATTTCAACAGGGACTGTGTTCAATGCAGAGCTTTCAAAAAGGGAGAAAAGAAGGACACATGTTCTCAGGACTGTATGCATTTCAACATGACACTAGTGGAAAGTCGAGATAAGTTACCACAGCCTGGCCAGCCTGATCCACTGTCTCACTGTAAAGAGAAGGATGTTGATGACTGCTGGTTCTACTTCACATACTCCGTCAATGCAAACAATGAAGCCATTGTCCATGTGGTGGAGACACCAGGTACAAACCCCTTCTTGCATGTTTCCTTCACCTTTGTGACCAACTCTCTGTTGTTGCTTCTATACTCAACACAGTTACATTGACTGACCTTTCTGAACCTTCAGATTGTATCCAGAAGTAGTATCCCCGCTCCCTGTTCTGAAACTAAGGCTGCTTGAGACTGGTGTTTGTGTCTCAGATATTGACACTGTTTACAGACTCCTACACTGACTGAAACAGATTTGCTCACATGACTTGCTGTATATGTTATATTTAAAGTTTTTTTGCTTCCTGTTGACATACTTTAAATCATGTTTCTATAATGTCTTTTAATCAAGTCCTAAATACATTGATACAAATCTTTCTGGTTTGGCTCAGGTTAGAAACGTGTTACAGTTTAAAACAAAAAACACATAATTAAGTAAAATGTCACATTATATGTTGAGCTTTGTACAGAATAGCAAAAACCTCCTTTGTTTATGCTTGATTATTTCTCTTATCAGTCCTTGCTTTACTTAGACCACTTACCTTCAAGGATGGTTCTGACAGGCCTTTTATTGAATTAATCCATAATACTCAGACTTCCTGGAGGTGGTTTCATCAAATATCTGTTGGCAGAGGAAAAATTGATTCAACTGTGGTTTGATCAATGGTTTGTTGTTTTCCGGGAAATTGGCTAGTTTAGATTAGTGGGCAGATGGCTTACTGTCTAATCAAGCTAACATCTCTTCTGAAAAGGACCTTTGCTTCCAACCATACTAGTGGTCTCCTGACTGAGTTAGTGACTTAATATAAAATATACCTTTTATTAATTGTACACGATAGGTAGAAAGCTATGTCTCATTCTGCAGGATTATAGGAATTGATAAATCGGACAAGATCAATAGTCTGCTTAATTCAGTGTCCAACACCCCCTGTTTCAGACATAAATGTGTTAATGCCCATAATGCACATATTTGTACAATGCTGCAGCTTTGAATGACATCCCTTCCTCAGTTGGTGAAATGTATGCCCTGTAGTGTGAGATTTGTTTATCTGTTTTTTTAATTTAATTTTAAATGTTATTTCTGTTTAATGGGAAATTATTGCAAATATCTGCATCAATCTATCTACTCAATGAAGGCCAGATTTTCCCCTAGTTGCACTAGTTTAGTATGATGTCGACCCAGAGAGCTGTATTTGTTTTGCTCAGTACAGCATTTTAAAGATTCATGGAATAACTTCTCTACAATCATGAACATTGTATGGAAACTTGCATTAACTCACTATTTTTTTTTGGTAATGTTCCCAAAATTTCTCCTTTTACGGTTGAAATTTTCCATAGTGAGGAGCATAATTTTGTATACGTTAAAGACATTTGCTAACTCAAATGACTGAATTTAAAAGCCAACAGTCACTTAGCCTATAGCTGTTACTACAAAATATCTGACCTGGCCACTTAAGGCTCACCTAGATGGGGAGCAAAAGGAGAGAATAGGGAAAGGGAAGAGGAGGAGAGGCAGTCCGTCACTCTGTGCTAGGTGCTGTGCCCATGTGTAATGAAGGTAAGCCTCGTCCCAAAGGGTTTAAGTCTCAGTAAAATGTTCATTTGTCTCAGCTGACTTTCAAAATGTTATAAAGTTCATTAATGGACTTTCTCATTTTATTTCCTTAAATTTTTTTTAAAAATTGGTTAATAATGTTAGCATTCTGTAGGAATCTCAGCCCAACCAATAGGAGCAGGACTCAAAATCCGTGTCCCTTGGGGTGATTCAGTACACTAACTATGCACCTTGACAGATTCCAGCAGTTCACTTGGGGCTTGATCTTGCACAAGTAGAGTTAATGGGAGTTTTTCCATTGACTAGAAGGGGAGCAGGATCAATCCCTTAGTTTAGGTGACTATTCAGAATTCTGTATTTAGCAAAACAGGTAACTTTTTTACAAGAGTGCTAGTTACCCTTGCCTTACCTTCTCCATACAAATAACTTCCTTTGTATGGTTTTAGTTAATTTTACAAGTATCATTTTTGTTCTGCAATTACTCATCCTTATGAATGAAAATATCAATCATTTTTGTATCTCCTAGTTCAACAAAGCACTGGATTCGCATGTTGAAGAAGTCTTGTAAAAATCTGTTAACATTCTAATTCCTCTGCTTCAGGGGATCATGCTATTACGATTTGACTTTGTATAAATACTGCAACTTGAGGTAGAAACAAGGTCACACTTTTTCTATAAAGCGAGGAGTATTTTGGGACTATCTGGTTAATCCATATTTACACTCATAAAGTCAGTTTCCCCGCGTCTTGTTCATAAGTAGTCTAGAGGTCTAATCTTAAGGCTTCAAGTGCTTTTAGCTCTGTGTGGTCTTAAAAGCTGATTTGGTCAACAGAAGTCATTTCTCCGTGGCATCAAAACTTGCTTTCTCACTATCTGTGTGTCTCAAAACTAGAATAAGAATCTTTGTATATCTCAATAGCTCGAATTTAGATTATTATTCACAGATGCATTTTAAATGTGAGAAATTATTGTTAGCATTGCTCTTGACAAGTTGGATGCTCTGAATGTTGCACAGTATAATTTAAATTCTTCAGCAATTGTGCTGCTTTTACACTGTACTGTAATTATTCTATTCCTCAGAATGCCCCACTGGCCCGGACATCATTCCCATTGTAGCTGGTGTGGTTGCTGGAATTGTTCTGATTGGTCTTGCTTTATTACTGATTTGGAAACTACTTATGATCATTCATGACAGAAGAGAATTTGCTAAATTTGAAAAGGAGAAGATGAATGCGAAGTGGGACACGGTGAGTCATGGAACTTAAATTCAATAAAGCTACTGTTGTTACGGAAAGTACAAAAGTTTTTGTTTGTGTGCCCCAAATATTTCAAAGTGCTCCTCTATAGGATAAAAACTGGAATACAAAAAACCTTTGTTTAGAGTTGGTCGTGAACATGTTCTGTACATACTGTCAATAGTGATGAATTGTAAAAGAACATCTTTCGCCTAGGATGTATAACCTGACTAGATAAGCCAGCATGTACTCAAAGATTTAGGTTTTGAGTTCTAATTACTTAAATAATTTGGGCCAAGCTTGTAGAAAAGGAAACAGACTGAAGTGATAGTGCTAGACTAGCCCAACTTTGTTACTGTGACATCAGAGTACCACACCCTGTCTGTGGACCAAATTGTTACCTCAAATAATCAGACCACTTCCATTAAAAGTTGATGGGAGTTGCATTTACATACTGTAGAAGAGCAAAAATCATCCTCTTTGTTTGAGTGCTTACACATGTTCATTCCACTGTAGGTGTGTGCGCACCCTGAGCACAGTCACCAGAAATTTTTCTCTCAGTGGTACCCATCGGGGCAGCTGAGCATCTTCTGGTGCTGTGTGCTCATAGCACAGTATAAAGGGCCCAGTCGACCCGGCGCACCCTCAGTTTCTTCTTACTGACTGTGACGATTGCTGGAACTGTTCTCCTTGCTACGGCAAGCTTTCTCAGTAGAAAACTTGTTCTTTGAGATGTGTTGTACATGTCATTCCTCCGTACAGTCTTGTTTGAGGATAAGGTGCAGTTATGTCCTCACTCTAGCTTCCTCCTGAAGGTGGTTTCCCAATTTCATAGCAATCAGGCAATCTTCTTACCAGTTTTCTACCCAAAACCACATGCAAATAGCGAATAACAGCGGCTTCATTCATCGGACGTAAGACGTGCCCTAGCATTCTATGTAGAAAGGACCAAACCATTTTGTAAATCCACCCCAACTGTTCGTAGCAATAGCTGACAGGATAAAAGGTCTTCCCATCTCTATGCAGAGAATTTCTTCTTGGATCACATCGTGCATTCTCATGTGTTACGAGCAGGCGAGTGTTCCGCCACCAGTTATCCTGACTGTCCACTCCATGAGCGCATACACGTCTTCAGTGGCATTCCTATTACAGATTCCTATTCAGGACATTTGCAGAGCAGTGACTTGGTCGTCAGTACATACGTTCTCTGCTCATTATGCCATTACTCAACAGTCTAGGTATGATTCCAGATTCGGTTGAGCTATTTTGCAGTCAGCATGTCCATGAACTCTAATCCCACCTCCTATGCAACTGCTTGGGAGTCACCTACAGTGGAATGGACATGTGCAAGCACTTGAAGAAGAAAAAACGGTTTCTTACCTTTCCTGGACTACTGTTCTTCAAGATGTGTTGCACGTGTCCATTCAATGACTCGCCTTCCTACCCCTCTACATCAGAGTTGACCAGCAAGAAGGAACTGAGGGGGTGTGGGGTCGGCTGGACCCTTTATACCAGCACTATGAGTGCATGGCATCAGAG
Organism: Trachemys scripta elegans; assembly: GCF_013100865.1. NCBI lineage: Eukaryota > Metazoa > Chordata > Testudines > Emydidae > Trachemys > Trachemys scripta. The sequence goes on from NC_048299.1 coordinate 28,179,952, forward strand.
GGTGTCCAAGCCGCCCCAACGGGAACTGAGGGGAAAATTTCCACTGACTGTGCTCAGGGCATGCACACACCTACAGTGGAATGACATGTACAACACATCTCAAAGAACAAGTTACTGAAAGGTAAGTAACTGGGTTTTTCTTTTTTGTTTTTGCAAGGAGACCTTAAATATATATATTCATTAGGGTTTGTGGGGAGGGTCAGTAATGGTTGAACATCAAACCTCAGTGCTGATGTACTGAAATCTTGTGGGACTAAACACCCACGCATCCTTATAAGTAGAGTTATGCTTCAGTTATTTCCTTAGAAGGGCTTTAGTCTTGTTTATTGATCTGCCAAGGGTTTTTCAGATTTGTATTAGAGTTCCACTGCTAAATAATTTAAAAAGAAAATTACTAACACAATTTTCCTTTAGATACAGCATGATCTTTCCCTTATTTTATGATACTTGAGAATGTTGTTTTCTTTTTTTCTGTTGAATTATTCGACATTGACCATTTCTTTCACTTCAGCAAGAAAATCCAATATACAAGAGTCCTATTAATAATTTCAAGAATCCAAACTATGGACGTAAAGCTGGTCTCTAAGTCTCAGTTTGTATTTTCTTTTCAATTTCGTCTTTTTCTTTGCATGTCACTTTTAACTCTTTTCAGACTCAGTGTCATTGCCAATTAATCACAGTTTGAGCCTTATTCTGTTGATCTGCTGTTGCTTCAGTTCTGAAATTGTACAGAGTGGAGCTTGAAAATCTTTAATCTGTATTAACAGCAACATTGCTTATTTATTAATATCCCAGTACTTGCTTGAGAACTGAGTTTATATGTGAAGAAGAATAGTATTTTATATAAAGGAAAATATTTAAATTGGTGGTGGACGAATGAGAATCTCTTTGGGCTTTTCTACAGCAGGGGGTTTTTGACTGTCAATTAACTCAAGGTAGTTTTTTAGGGACTGTCCAGACTAGCCTTTACAGTTTATCTGGGATACAAATGTTTGTGGCTTTACTGGAACAAACTTTTGGGGAGCATCCAGACTAGCATTTACAAATGTATTAATTACCTCAGTTAATGGGCAGTCAGTTAGCTCAAGGTAAAAAAACAAAAAACCCTATCTAAACATACTCTTTAAGTGTGAAATATGTTCATTAATAATTTCATGATTAGATATGCAACCCCTTCCTAATTTTCCCATCACAACTGGCAATATCATAATCCTTTGTCTCTCGGGTGTCATCTCTGGCAGGTGTTGGCAACCTTCGGCACGTGGCCCATCAGGGTAATCCGATGGTGGGCCGCGAGACATTTTGTTTATGTTGTCCGCAGGTACAGCCCTCCACAGCTCCCAGTGGCTGCAGTTTGCCATTCCCAGCCAATGGGAGCTGTGGGAAGCAGCGGGCCACAGGGACATGCTGACCACCGCGGCCACTGGGAGCTGCAGGGAGCTGTGCCTGCAGACAGTCAACATAAACAAAATGTCTCGCGGCCCATCAGCAGATTACCCTGATGGGCCATGTGCCAAAGGTTGCCGACCCCTGATCTATGGGAATGAGGGAAGGCCATTTTCTTCCATAGCCAACTGTTAGTCTCCTTCTGCCTCCCTTTCCCTCCTGAAACTATGGCTGAACACTCCAGCCTTCTGCTTTAAACTGTTGGCTGCAGCTCTGTGCTGCTGACTGCCCCTGCTCCGCTCTTATAACAGCCACCAGCCATGAGGCAGTGAAGCAGGAGCTGCATCCTTCCATTTGGCTCAGCATTAAGCCCATCACAAGGAAACTGGATTCTGAGATTCTTAGCTCCCATGTCAGATACTGAGGAGAAAGGCAGAAGGAGGTGAATGGCATTAGCCCAAAGATCTTATTTCTTCAACCCTAAAGCACAAGAAGCCGGGACAGTGACAGCCAAACGCTGATGTACAGGTCAGGAAGCCAGAGAAGATGGATTGTCTAAGGGAGATTAGAAGGAAGGTTTCTTAAGTGAGATTGCTCTCCTCCTTCCCCAGGGTCTCCAGAGATGGGGATGAGAATAGAGAGGATGGGTAGGGAAACAGATGACAGGAGAGAGGTGGGGGAGAGGGAAAGGGGGAGAAAGATGGAAAATCTTGCAGGGGGGGAGACAGAAGAGGGGGCTAATAATGAAAATGGAAAAGGAAGAATTTGTCCATCACAATAGAACCTAGTGCTGCACCTTTTATTTCAAAGTGGTGGGGGGTTTTTGTCGGGAAAGGCTCTGGACCCATAACTTGATTTTCTCCTACCTGGTCTCTTCTCATTTTTTATGTGGTTATACCCTGGTATTATCATCAACTCCTCATTCTCTCCCAGTTTTTCCTTTACATCTCCAAAATCCTTCCATTCCAACCATAAAAAACCTTTCCCAAGCCCTGATTATTTCTTCTCAACTATTGTAATCCTGTCTGTTTTCCTACTCTCGCCTCATGAAACACACACTTTTTCAATCTATCCAAAACCTAGCTGTAAAAATCATTTACCTTGTCCCTCACTCTGAACCATATCCAGCTCCATTTCCAGTCCCTTCACAGCTCTCCTGAGATTTCTTGAATGACGTTTCCTTGTCCTTCCTTCTAAGACTCTATACAATCCAGCTCTTGCCTACTTCTTTATCATTCCTTTCCCCCTTCATTGTGCACAAGCCAAACATCTAACTACCCCCTTAGTGTTCTCTTTCCACTCTGTTCCATGCATCTCTGTATGGTTGGATCCCTCTTGGCCCTGCCATGCCTTTTTCTGATTTCTTTCAAAAGACTACTACTCTTTCGTTTTCTCCTCAAGCAGGTGGTAAGAACCAAGATGAAAGTATCTTCACTCTTTTTTTTTTTTAAAGTAAAATAAAAGTCTTGGTTGGCAGATCTCAGATGGTACTAAATGTCATCATTCAGTTTTATAGCTTGGGTCATTTTTCCACCCCCTTTCTTTGTTGATGAGTTATCTGTGTATATTTTAAATTCTTTGAGGCAGAGGCCTTGTATTTCTACCAGCTCATTTTGGCTTGTACAGTGCTCGGGCTAAACAAATGATGATATTCTTAAAAAAAAAAAATGGTTTTAACTTCTAAAGAACAGAGACTTTATTGCAATTTTTAAACCATTAGTGTGTCTTAAATCTTGAGTAAGCTGTTGAAAATTGTTAAATCAGTTTATTACATTTAGCTTATCTGCAATCATGTCTATTGTGAGCAACTTGATTAGTTAGACAGACATCTCTAGGGTATACAAAATGAGCCAAAAATGTTTATCTCCCAAGCAATTCAGAAAACTTTGACATAACCTTCCTGCTGTTACCTAAGAGACCTATAGGTTTTTTTTTAGATTGGCTTCTGCCTTTTTGCTGCTTTATTGGTACAAGGAGGCTTGGTTTTTTAAAGTTAACTTTTTGTCTTTTTCTTAACTTTAGAAATATCAGGAATGTCTAGGTCTTCCCTGGCTTTGCAGGATGGCCTCAGCTCTATTGCTGTGAATCTGTTCAGAGCAGGGGACGAGGGTGCCATGGATAGACTGGGTGGGTTTTCAGGAAGGAAATGGAGTGTAGAGAACCTCCCCAGAAATAGATGCTTCACTCGAGTTTACAGTAGCAGTAGGCTTCCATCAATAACTTTTAACTCATGCGGATCATAGTGGTTCCTCTCAAACACTTTGGAGGAGAGTCATATACTGTTACCATGGCAGGGAAGCTGGTTGCTGTGTCACCACAGGAAGAAGCCACTTCACTCTACTCTTAGGGTTTCCTTCTACAGGGCCTTACCACACGCTCTTCACTGTGATGCTCAGTTTAGATCTGTGTCAGTGAAAAGCACCCTACCTTATCCAAGGGGCTAACTCCTGGCCTCTAGCCTTCCAGCCATGCTTGGTGTGTCTCCTCCTTTCTGTATTGTCTGAAAAAGGGATATGCCTTTTTTGGGAGGGGTGCAATTTCCAACATTGAAGCTTGGCAGGGGATCCACATAATGTTGTTATTCAAAAAGACCTGATGATATTTGTGAAATGGAGTAGATAGTGAGAACCAGTTCTTGAGCAAATGTCAAAAGATTCTAGAGATAAGTTTCCCACAGTAACTTGGGTCATAACTCAGACTAATTGCACATATCATGCATATAGTTTTTGTGATTAGATGTTCTGTGATTTGTTTAAATTGAAACAATACGTCAATGGAGAAAAAAGTAGTAAGAAGGCCAATGAAACATATTGTATATAGCAAGGTATTTAACAAACAGTAATCTAAAATGCTACACACTGTGTAATGTAGCAGAGAGAATATTGTTGCAGGAACCTTAATTATATATATCTTGTGAGCTTTATCCTTTATCCTAGGTTTTCTATATCACCTTGATATCTAAGAGGTAGTTAATAGTTTCTTGCATGAACTACAAACCAGTGAAGTGCTTAAAACAGTACTGTTTGGAAGGTATGAATGGAAAAATTACTTCTGCAATTATCTGCAGTGTTGTAACAGTGTTGGTCCCAGGGCATTTCAGAGACAAAGTGGGTGAGGTAATTCCTTTTATTGGACCAACTTCTGCAGGTGAGAAAGGCAAGCTTTCAGGCTTCACAAAGCTCCTCTTCAGGTCACCTGTGAAAGAAAAAGCTTATCTCTTTCACCAACAGAAGTTGGTGCAGTAAAAGATATTACCTCAGTCACCTCGTCTCTCTTATACAGCTATGGCAGTTGCCGTTTCCTTTTAAGATTTTTAAACAAAATGGGTGGGAATCCACAAAGAGACTTAGGGATTGCAATGCTGGGCATCATGGCGCCTAGAAAATCTCAGGAACAACACTGAGATTCACACAGCAGGCTCCCTGTACAATGTGAATGCGGGGAGAGAGTCATCTAAGAATGCGATCCACAAAAAGCATATTAGGCAGGGATATTAAGCATATTAAGCTAAGCAATGGGAGATGCCAACTAGAGAAGGGGCACTAAGTCCCGCTCCCTCTCAGAGATGAGTGCTTAAGTCTAGGCTGCAGGGAGGATTTTAAATGCCTTCTTAGCACGGCTACCAGTTGGGCTCCACATGCAATTTAAGTGGCCAAATGCCTGTCTTCCCCTGGTTTGTGAATCACTCCAGGGCTTAGGTGGCAGATAAGTGTCCAGATGCTTGTAGGGAGGTAACAGTGCACATAATCAGATTCAGAAACATAAGCACCCAGGGAAACTTTAACCTGAAAAACTTAGGTGCTGAGTGAGTTTAGGCACCTATAGATTTGACAGGAGTTTTGTGTATTGCAGTGGAGCCAAAACTGGGATTTGGGCACCTAAGTCTGGGATTTAGGTACCTAGATCTTTCTATGAATCCCTCCCAATGTGTTAGAGTTTTAATGAGAATATTTTTAGCATAATTTGACATATATATGGGGGCAAGTTAATGCTAAAAAGTTCTATCTTAGCAAGCCAGTCAGAATACATGTGGGATCTAGACTAAAACAGTGTTAAATTTGTAAAGTTTCTTAACTTTTTAGTCTTACTATAGTAAAGATTCTATAATTTAACAAAGTTAAATTAATGAGGCAGATACGAATCTGAATTAGTTGTATTTTTTTTATAATAGAGTATTTCTAAATGGAAAGCAAAAGCTATTGACTTCTTCTAATCCTTGTATAAAAGTGAGCATTATTGATGTGATAGGTATGCCTAGATCAGTGATTCTCAAACTTTTGTACTGGTGACCCCTTTTACACAGCAAGCCTCTGAGTATGACCCCCCCCCCCCTTATAAATTGAAAACACTGTTTTTATATTTAACATTATTATAAATGCTGGAGGTGAAGCAGGGTTTGGGGGTGGAGTCTGACCGCTCAGGACCCCCCTTGCAATAACCTTGTAACCCCCAGAGGGGTCACGACCCCCAGTTTGAGGACCCCTGGCCTAGATACTGTTTCAAGAGGTGTAGAGTCTATTAACCAGGAAACTAGACCAAAGCTCCAATCTTGCACTGAAAAACATGGTCCGTCCCTTATACCTGCATGCAGCCCTTTTTGAAGCCATTGGGGCTCTGTGACATCATAGGGGTCTGCCAGTGCAGTCCCGTTTAAAATGGGACTACATGATCAGTAGGGAACTTTTAGTGCCCTCCAATAGGGTCCATGTGGGCAAGTTAGTGCATGACACTCTGGTGAGCTTTAGAATTTACACTCCACCTGGTGCACACTAATGCACCATGTAGATGAGCCCTAAGATTCTTGGTCTCAAGTGAAGTGTAATTAGTTCTACTTTATGAATACAGTGTGAACAGCTAGTGTTTCTAGAATCATTTCAATTAAACTGTGCATGACGTTTAGGTGGGCATGTGATAGAAATGGTTTATCTGCTAAATTTGCATGTTAAATGTGTGCTCATTTTGATTTACACTGTTTTATAAATGAAATATATATTTTCCTTAAATAAAAACTGCAATACACTTATCTCAGAAGGTAAGATATTCTGTGGAACTCCATAGCTAAGAGGTTAATAATGGAAAATAATCATTCACATCTTAGTTATCAGTCAAAATTCAGCACAGATTGGTAATAACCAAAAGTTGGTACCATCCAATAGTAGCCAATGCAAAATGAGTTTGGTCTAGTGAACAGTTGTCCACTACTACATTGTTAGTCTTAACAGAGAGGCTACTGATCGAGTGGGTCACAAGAGACTGAATTATTTGCACATTCCTAGGAGTGGTTACTTCAGCTCAGATCTGAGAGACACAGGTCGGGTAGCATGAGGAAGTTTGCATTATTGTTGCCTATTATGTACTTAATAGAGGCCATCAGTCTCTCGCTGGCACAGCACGTAAACACTAAATTCATACAAATGTAAGAAAAGCACAGATATTCTCTGACTTTTTCCCCCATGATTGGTCATCTGCTAAATGAAGGGATATATAAACTTCAAAGCCTCTGATCTCTCTTTTTACAGCATTGTATTTAATATATATCAGCTGATCATCTATTTCCAGAGGATATATGTTGACCGAATATGGATTAGACCCTGGGAACTCCTGAGTTCTAATCCCAGCTCTTACACTGATGCCTATTGTGGCCTGCTGCAAGTCATTCAACCTGTTTGCCTCAGTTTTCTTATTTGTAAAGTAGAGATAATGCTTGCTTACCTCCCTGGGGAGTGTTGAGGGTAACTTATTTGTAAAGTGTTTAGAAGATTTAAAAAGCTACATAAGGGCACAGTTAAAATATTTATATTGCCTAAGCAGCTTGAGATTCTCCTTCCTTACTAAGGATTATTTGCATATCAAAATTGTTTGCCAGAGTCTGATATGAATGGAGACAGCATCAAGACTTGCTTTGTTGTGTGCAAGTGCATCACTGTTATTGAAGTGTGTATGTTTTATCCCCCACTACATGTAGTATACACACACTGTACTATAGCCTTCCTTTGTTTAGTTAAATATGAACCCAGACTTCTATAAATCAATAAAATGACTTGTTCTTTATTGTACTAACGTCCACAGATCCATTACAAAGGGTTTTTCAGCTCAGGGGAAGAACCCTTTTAGGGACTGGCAGCAATGGAATGCCCCGACCCCTGAAGTTTCTTCCATTTTTATCACTTCCACAGTATTTTAGCCAGACCTCTCTGCTGTAGAGCTTTTTATTTCAAATTTCCAACTAACAGTTTAGCTGGCTAATTCCCAGCCATGTCATAGGGTTGCATTTGCCTTTTGCAGAGATTGCCCCTCAGCTCCACTTCAACGTCTGAGGTGTTTGCAGCAGCTGGTGCTTCTGTGGGTTTTAAGAAGAGAACTTGGCCACAAAAGGCCAGAAGCAAAAGAAAAGGTCTATGTTGTCTGCTTTTGCTGCCTATTAGGTGTCTTGTTGAGGAGCTCAGTCAACTCTGTTGGCAGTAAGCAGTTCCTCCCTCAGCCCAGACCAGATGGGGTCACCTAGGATCCCCCTTCCACAGGCAGGAAAGGAGCCAGCTAGGATTGGAGACGCTAACTCTACTGGGCAAGATGCAGACAGCATCTCAGCAGCCCAACTCAAGTTGCATGGCCAGCAAAGGAGGCAGGCACGATTAGAAAATTTATCTCCCAGGCAAGGAGCTTCCTCTCTCCATGAGACAATGTGGTCTGGAAGCCCTTGAAGACAAATAATGTGTCTTATCGTGAGTTGGCCAGTAACCTCAGTGGAGAGTAAGCAGCTGCAGGGGATGAAGTGGGCCATGTAGGGAATTCCACATTGAAGTTTAGTGAAATGGATATCTAAGGCTTTGCAGGTATTTTTGGGGGGACCAAAGTACCAGTGAGCTTGGTTCGAGGTGCTTTGGTATGGACATAGAGTTAACATGAATCCATACAGGCTTGAATTTTGGCCCTCATACAGGGCCAGTAGAAAAAGTGGGAGGTTGCAAAGGAGAGCTTAATAACCAAAGTGTGCTGCCAGTGGGGTATCGTGATAAAGATGTAGCATTTCAAAGCAGGAGGAGGCACTCAGAGATACATACATGCACCTGTTGAAACATGTTACTCCATCATGTTCAGAGTAGTGCATCCGGTCCCCAAACACTTGAGATGTGGTCCCCAAGCAAGGGGTCCTCCTTAGAGATGGATCAAACAAGGGAGATCAGAGATCAGATCTTTGTGAACTGCCATGTTGAGAAAATTACTAGCTTTGAGGCAGTATGCTGGCTCAGCAGTTGGCTCCTTGCCTTCCTGGTAGTACTCTCCTTTTTGCAATAAGGCGTTGGCCTTCCCATTTTGGGTCCCAGGCAGGTAGGTGATGGTTAACTTGAACTCAGAGAAAAACAGGACCCACCTTAGCAGCTTTTTGTTTGAAATTTGGGCCTTTCAGAGATACTCAAGGTTCTTATTGTCTTTGAAGACCTGTACAAGTGACCAAGCCCTCTCAAGGTAGTGGCATCTCTCCTTGGACCTGGTTTTAATTGCAAGCAGCTACTTATTTAATATTCTGTCATTGTGCAGTCTTATGTAGGAGTGAAGTTAGGGGAGCTATTTTTCCTGAGAAGTCAGCAATAAATTGCTGATAAAAATTGACACAGCCCAGTATATGTTGTAATTTAAGGGGATTCTGGGTAGCTGACCAGTCACAGGTGGCTGCTTTTTTTAATCTGAACGCCCTCTGGGAAGATGATGTAGCCCAAAAATTTGATGTAAGACTGGTCAAAGAGGCATTTTTCCAGATTGGCATACAAACCATGCTTCCACAGCCTTTCTAGTACAGATCAGATGTGGCAACAGTGTTGTTCTTGGTTCTCTGAGAACAGTAGGATATCACTGAGATAAATGATGACATTCTGCTCCCCTGTGTCCCTGAACACATAATTCATGATGTGTTGGAAAGTTCCAGGGGCATTGGTTAGGCCAAATGGCATTACTAAATATTCAAAGTATCTGTATAGTGTATGAAAGATTGTTTTCCACTCATCCCTGACTCTTATGCACTATTTTGTAAGCTCCCTGGTGGTCTAACTTCATGAGGATTGTGGTTGTTCACACACAATCTAGCAATTCCAGGATAAAGAGGCAGAGGATATCATTTGCAGATTTAGGGCTCGATAGTCCCTGCAAATGCAGAGCACCTAGTCCTTTCATACAAAAAGGACTAGAGCCCCTGCTGGGGAGGAAGATTAACAGTTAAAGCCCTTCTTGAGATTTTCTTGGCTATAGATGCCTAGTGCTTCCACAGTCTGCTTTGGATATGGTGTATATTTGTCCATAAAAAGCCTTCACCTTAAGCTGCAATCTATGGGACAGTTATAGTCCTGCTGTGGGGACAGGAGAGATGTGGGTTTTTTTCTCAGAAATGTTAGTGTATTCCTGGTATTTCTTGGGGAGATGGGATTCTGGGTTCAAGGTAGTTTCTTTCTCACTGGCCCCCACTGTTTTTCTTTGGGTAATAATATCTGTTCCTGGGGAATAGGCATTGGCTAACATGGGGGGTCGCAGGCCTGCTTTTTGGCAATAATCGGAAGAAAAGTCAATGCTCTTCCCTCTTCAGGAGATACGCGGATCATGCTACTCCAAACACCAAGTATTAGTGCTGAGAGCTGATCACATTGAAGTATGGTAACATGCGGTGCTCTCCCACTGTGGCCTCTAAGGGAATGTCTACACTGCAGTTAAAAACCTGTGGCTGGCCCAGGCTAGCTGGCTCAGCCTAAGAACCCTGCAAGTGGGGAGGGTCCCAGAGCCCAGGCTTCAGCCTGAGCCGAAATGTCTACACTGAAATTAAGCAGCCCCTTAGCCCGAGCCCTGTGAACCTGAGTTAGCTGGCACAGGCTAGCTGCAGGTTTTTAATTGCAGTGTAGACATATCCTAAGAGAACAATTTCCTGGGTTACTGGATCAGATGATAGGAGTGACCCATTCATTTTCTACCAGGTATAGTTAAGATTTAGGCCAAAGAGGAATTTGTAGGTTCTGGGCAGCCATTGCATCTATAAAACTATCAATGGCATGAGAGTCGACCATGGCTAACTACAGGGGAATCAACTTCAATCCTCCTAGGACACATAAGTGCAGTGGTACCTGTAAGTGTGGTGAGGTTCCATGCGGTTTAGATTTGGTTCTCTTTAAAGGTGGGGGAACTAGCTTAGGGCTTGGCACTTGATGACACCCAGGCTGTACCCCCTTACTGGGACTGGGCTGGTTCATTTCCTGATTTCAGTCTGGATGGACAGGAAGTGAGGGAACATTCTGAAATTCTGCAGTAGAAAGAGAGGTTAAGTTTCCAGTGGTATTCCTTTTCCTCCAGGATCAAACATTTGCAACCCAGATCCTAAAGAGTCTATAGATCTGGGTGGAGTGTGTGTGTGTGGGGGGGGGCGCTATGGTGTCATTGGGCCCCCTTTCTCTCTTCCTTTCACTCACACAGTGAGGTATCAATACAAAAGACAAGATCAATGAAGATCAATACAAAAGATCAAGATCAATGAAGGCGCTGAGTCAGGTGGGCTCTCTACATGAGCTAGCTCATCTTTTACCGCTTCGCTGCACTGGAACTGGTTGAGATATGTTCCAGCAAGAATCTAGCTGTGTCATTTGTTCAGACATCAAGGATAATCAGTGGATTCTTTCCTGCTCCCATTAGTATCCTCTTCAGCCTCACATCCACATCCCATATCTTAGCTCCCGGCAGACAGCACACCCTTCTGTTCTCCGAACTTTGTCATCTGGGAACAAAGTCAATCAGAACTACAAATGCTCAGTAACTGAAATTCAGGCAACTTTTATTTAAGAGCCTAACTTCAAGCATTCCAGTTCAAAAAATGTTGAGTGAAATGCTCCCCCCAACTCCTTCACCAGTATGTCATGAGATCAAAGATGTAGAGCCTTCGCCTGACCATTCAGCCCTCAGATGAGCATGTGTGGTTCATAAACTATAAGGGAACCATGTGGCATATCCAAACATAAGAACAGCCATATTGGGTCAGACCAATAGCAAGCTAGCCCAGTATCCTGTCTTCCGACAATGCCAGGTGCTTCAGAGGGAAAGAACAGAAGAGGTCGGGATGGCATACCTGAGCCTGAGAAGGAGCCAGAATTTATCTATGTGCATTGCCAAAGAGCCACAGTAATATGTCAGCAGCCCTCCCCATCAGGGCCCCTCCTTCCAGCCCCCAGCACCTCCCACCCGCCGGCAGCCCTGCCAATCAGTGCCTTCCCCTCTCTCCCCACACCTCCCACCCACCGCAATCAGCTGTTTCATGTGTGCAGGAGGCTCAGTGGGGGCGGGAGGGAAAGAGTGAGGGCATGGAAGGGGCAGGGGCCTTGGGAAAGGGGTGGAGTTGGGGCAGGGCCTGCGGCAGAGCCAGGGATTGAGCAGTGAGAACCCCCCCCCAGCACATTGGAAAGTTAGCGTCTGTAGCTCCAGCCCCAGAGTCAGTGCCTGTGCAAGGCGCCGCTTATTAACCTCTGAAGAGCCACATGCGGCTCCGGAGCCACAGGTTGACCACTCCTGGAATGGTAGTCATTGAGTGATCCTAAAGTAGAGATCTGTCCTAACACCTTAGCGTTTATTAGCTAAGCATGCCTTTTACTAAAGTTGATAGAGAAAATCTTGCTCTGTTTAGATGATTTAAGCTAGTATTTACTTACAGCATCTGGAAACACTACAGATCAATGCGTAATGTCATAAAATATGTTTTTGTTTGTACAGTTGTCATAAATGTAGTGCTCGTTGTGTGTACTTTTAATACTAATGTGAACATTTTTCTTTTTTTAGGGTGAAAATCCTATTTACAAGAGTGCAGTGACAACTGTGGTCAATCCTAAATATGAGGGGAAATGAACACTACTTGTATTACTTCACAACACTGTATGCAACGTAGCAATTTTTGTAGTCACAGTAAGATAGATTTAGGGCAGTTCTGCAGTGATTTTACTAACTCATTACATATAGGTTTGTTTCCTATGCAGGTTTTTAAAATGTACAATATGTATTTTTTTTTCTTCAAATAAAATAATCAGTGCCAGGGGACTGAGAGAAAACTTGAGACTGCATAGCCTAATCAGCTAAGGTCACATGGTGCCTTTTTGACCTTTTCCTTACTGTGTTGTTCAAATGTAGGTCTTCTGTGGGAAGCGTACGATACTGCTGTTATGTGACTGGGAGGGAAATGGTGAAATCAATCAGTATGAGGGCTCTGCCTAGCAACTGAGTATTAAAAATTAAGTTTTAGCTTTACAGGGTTATCAGGGCTTGAGTTTGCAGACATAGTTAAAATGTTAACTAAATATTTCCTTGCAAACTCTCAGAGATTTTTTTTTTTTTAAGTTGATCAATGACTGGGTATCTGTTAGATATATCTGATTAGAAACAGTGAGATGAATAGGCTGGAAACAAATGGTGCAAAAGGCTGTGAAAAGTGTCTGCATACCTATTATTAAATTGTCAAGTGCCAGGTTATGGACAAATTGAAGGGGTTAGGAAGAACATTTTAGGAAGGAAAAGCTTTAAAATTTGTGCCATTTTTCAAGAAGTTGCTGCTTAGTATCTTGCATATTTTTTCTTTGTAAATTCAAGCCCTGGCCAGCCTGCAGTACCATGAAGCACTCACCAGGACATTCTCTAAATACATGAGGGCCTTAATTCATATAGTGTCCTTTTTGGTAATGTTTCCTTGCTTTAAAGTCTGATGCCTGTCACCTTTCTAATCTTTTAATGTATTTGGTTGCAATTTTTGTAATATTTTTGTATCAGCACAACTTTATTTTCTTTTGCAGTCTTGGCTGTACATTTGCCTTTACCCTGTAGCTGAGATTGCATAGTTTGTACTGTGACATGACTGTCACTGTCAGGTTTCATTTTTGACATGTGCCATGTATATTTGCCTTTGAACATTAAGATTGCATCTGTTCCAAATTGGTTTGTTGTTTTAAGTGCCTTTTTATTTTAACAGTTGTTCACTTTTTACAGTGCTATTACTGAAGTTATTTATTAATTAAAAGTACCTAAAAACACCTAAACCGCATCTTGTCTTTCTACACTGGGGATGTTAATACTGTTCAAGCAATATGTACAATCTTTATAATGTACAAAATTGTATCAAAGTTAGGGTTCCTCAAAGATTTTTTTTTTTTTTTTTTAATTCTTAAATCTAGCTACCTACAATAGTCAATTTTAGAGTTGAGGGAGGAGGAAGAGAAGTTATATTTATACCAAATATACTTTTTGGACCGAGTATCAGGAAAGTGAGTTAATTATACAAAAGTAAACTCAAAATTATTTGTTCAAAAGTAAAAATAAAAATTCTTACACTGCACAAAATGAAGGTTGGTTAAGTGTAACCAGAGTTCTTTGAGGTGACTCTGCATACTCCCACTTATGGGTGTTGCACCACCTGGTGCTACCTAACACTATAACCTTCTCCAAGTTGTTACCATTAGAGTGCACATGTGCCCCCTCTCCTCAGTGTTTCTGAACTTTTTGAGGGAGAGGCTATGTAAGGGTGTACTGTGCCCTCTGCTGCCTCAATTCTTTCCACTGCTGTGCCAGAGAAGCTATAATGGGACTCTGAACAAGAGGCGAATGTGGATGGGAAGCATGACTATGCAGAGTCATTTTGAAGAACTCCAGTTACAGATAAAGCAAATAACCTTCACTACTTCTTTGAGAGTGTCTGAATAGTCCCACTTATGGGTATTTTGACAAGCAGTACAGAAAACTCAGGAGGCGGGAACAGAGCTTTAATTGAAAAATAATTCAAGTATTGCTCTGCCTAATTTGGCATCTGCTTTTGAAGCCAAATCTAGACCACAATGTTTAGTGAACGGATGTAGTGACTTCCAAAGAGCAATCTTGTAAATTTCTAAAATAGGAACATATTAAGTGCTGCTACAGCTCTAGTAGAATGAGGTCATAGGATAATAGGCACAGAAATATCTGCTAACTTGTAACATTCAGTGATATATTGTTTAACCCATCTAGAATAGTCTGAGCAGACACACTATGACTAGAGCCCTATGTGGATACAAAATATGTATCTCTGCAATCCACAATCATGGTCCATGGATATCCACATATTTGCAGGGTTCTAGATATAAAATTTGGATCTGCATCCATCCGCAATCCGTAAACAAGGTCTGCAGGGCTCTAACTAACCCCATATTACTCTTAGCATAAGAAACAATCTACATGATTGTAAGAAACTCAGATGCTACTTTTGGTAAAAACCTGGGGGATCAAGTCTAAGAACTACCTTATGAAAACCTGTAAATGGCTCATCACCCATTACAGCATGCAATTCACCCTTCTGGATGATAATATAGCAATAATGAATACTGTTTTAATAGATAAATAAAATAAGGAACATTCCACCAAGGTTTCAAATAGTGGTTTCATAAATATAGATAAGACCAGCAAAAGATCCCAAGCGGGAACTGGATCCCTCAAAGGAGGATACATATTAGGTAGCCCCTTCATAATCTTTTAACTGTATCATCCACAAACAGCAGTCTATCGCTGACCAAAAAACGGTAAGCTGAGATAGCTGCCAAGTGAACTTTAAGAGGAACTCTTGAGATTTTAAGTAAATTAAATACTCCAAAATACAGGGTGTAGAAGCTGAAACTGGAGAATGTTTCCCCTCATCGAAGCAACACTTTCTAGTAGACAGCTTTCTAAAACTGAGCAGTCTATTCTGCACTAAGAAGGACTGTTCAAGATTAGTCCAAGTCCAATAGATTAGGCAGTCAAATGAAGAGACTGAGGGACCTGCTTTGCTATTGTGGCAAGAGATTTGGAGACAGAAATGCATGCAAACTGTGTGTGACAGCTGAAGCAGGTCCAGATACCACTGCTGTCTTGGCCAAGCTGGGACAGTCAGTATCGTTCTTGCCCTGTCCTGATTAATCTTCACCACTTTCAGAATTAATGGAAATGGAGGGAAAGCCCCTTTTCCAATGCACAAGAATGGTGTCTGAGATGGACTGACTGCCCTTCCTGGTCATGGACAGAAGAGACTATACTTTTTGTTGAATCTTGTTGTAAATAGTTTAACAGCAGGCCAACCACAACTGAAGATGTCTTTTATTACTTGACCTTTTAAGGCCACTCATGCCTCTGAAAATTGTCCCTGCTGAGATGATCTGCTAGCACATTACTCTGCTCTGTAAAATGCAAGCCCACCAGATAGACCTTGTGAAGAATGCACCAGATCCATAATCTGACCACTTCAGCACATAAGTGGAAAGAATGAACACCCCCACTGTTTGTTCACATAATATGTAGTGGTTGTGTTGTCTGCGGCTACCTGAATAATCCCCCCCTCTACATAAGGAAGGAAAGATCTGAGGGCCAAATGAATGGCTCTTGACACCAACACATGTATATGCAAGCTCGTTTCCTGAAAAGCCCTTTGGCTTCTGATTATGAAATGGCCTAAATGCACACCCCATCCTTGTTGGATGCATCTGAAGGTTTTGTGACTGGTGGTGAAAGGGGAATTGAACAGGATGTCTCCAAGAACATTTGGTCTGTCTGTCTATCATCTCAACAAATTGAGGACATTCTGAGGCATAACTGTCACGGGGCAAGCATGCCCCATCCCTCTTGGAATAGGGTCAGAGTAGTTATTTCCCCATGGCTGAGTCTATACGAGTCCCCCTTGCCTCAGGATAGTGTGGCATAGGGGTAAAAGTCAATATGGCTGCCCTTTCTCAGGGCTGCATGTCCAATGGTCAGAGTTAGTTTGGCTGCCTTGTTCAACAAGACTGTGTGGCCTAGTAGTGAATCAGGGGTAGTAGGCCGCCAGCTAGGGGTGGATGGCAGCTGGGTAGGAGGACCCAGGCCCTCCCTGCTCCACTGGATCCCAGCTCAGGGCCCTAGCAGTGGCAGGAGCACTCACCGTTGGGTCAGCGGGGCATCCATCCGAAACACGATGACGCCACCCAGCACAATGACTAAGTCCCCCTGAACTACTTCCTACCCTGTCCCTGGTGTGGCAGTCCTGGTGTCTCCAAAGTCCATAGGCTCCTCAGCCTGTGCGGCTGTCAACAGCTCCGTTGGCCCTTGGGCATCCACAGGAGCTTGGGCATTCACCTGTGTCACGGTGTCTCTGGCCTCCACCATCTAGTGACTCAACAGTACCCTGACTGGAGCCTGCAGCAGGCATTCTCCTTCCTCAGCAGTCAGCCCCAAATGAGATGGGCTGCTCCCTTTTATACTGGTCTCCAAATGGAGCATGTCCACCAGGGCTGAGGGGGCATGGCCTCCTCAGCCGAGAGAGTAGAGTTAACCCTTGCCGTACCAGTGTGGGCAAGCACACCTTGTCACAACAACAAAAATTTGAAGACTGACTTGATACATCTGTATCAGCCCCATTCTGAGAGAAGTAAACGGAGTTACATAAGTTGTAGCTGCCATCAAACTCATGAGATCCGGGAAGAGACCCTCTTTCTGAGTTTGTCAGGTTCGCCTTTGGAAAACAGACTGCTCTATTTTCAGAAATCTGTCCTCTGAGAAAAAGGCGTTCATGGATATTGAGTCTAATATAGAACCTATAAGAAGAATTCTCTAGGTTGGGCAGAGATCTAATGTGGTTTTTTTTTTTTTTTTTTTTTTTTTTTTTTGGCATTCAGAAGCAGACCCAAATCTGAAAGGAGAGAGGTTATAAAACTGATGGGACATAACAGTTCTTCTTTGCATAATGGTCCCTATTGTATTCCACTGAGAGTTAAACACACAATGCACTCCATGTGTCTGGAGCCAGAGATTTTGAAAGCAGTAGTGTCTGTTGATCCACACACATGCCCTTGCTTTACCTCCTAGTTTTGCCAAGGCAATAAAGGGCAAGGTAGACCGACCATGTTCTCAGTTCCTTCTCACTGCTGAATGGTCCAAGTCAGAGCCTCTGCTGTTCTCTCATCTTTTGTGATACACTTTCTAAAACAGATAAAAGACTGTTTTATTCTTGTATATAGGTAATATTTTTGTTGTTTAGGTAGTAGTTTTTAGTGTAGCAGTAGCATTTAGGATTTAAGAACTTTGGACACTGTTTTTCCAGCCACCCATTCACCCCTCAGTGCCCTCACCTGGGTACTGGCTTATGCCAAAGAAACCAAGGTTCAAGATCTGCACCTCCTGCTCTTGCACATTCTCTGTCAGTGATGAGCACCAACACTGCCTTTTCTGCCTGGGGGAAGTCCACATTGCATCCAGGTGCAGTATCTGCCTCTCCTTCCCAAGCCATACCCAGGAAGGCCAGGTCCTCCACCTCAAGAAGCACCTCATGGAGGTCACTATAAGGTGCAGTTGGATCCAGGTCAGGGAACACCCATCCATCCCGTACATCAGCCTGAAGAATAGAAGCATGCATCTCCTATTGAGGCATTCAAGTCTGGTTCCACTGGGGCTATGTATCCCATGACAGGGCCTAGTCATGAGGCCAGGAAGCATATGCATAAACATGGCAGTAAGTCTTCCTCAAGGCTCAAGAAGGACACTCCATGCTTCACAAGTTCCAGCCACAGATACGTGGTGTGTTCTAAGGCTCACAAACACGACAAGAAGTCACACAGAACACTTGACCTACTGGTCCTGGTCATCAAGCCATGTACCCCTTCCAGATCAGCACTGCTGAAGTCAAGGGAACTTTTGGTTCTGGGACAGTCCTCTGTTCCAGCTCCAGTTCCAGTTTTGTTTCCGACTGCAGAGTACATGCTGCTGACACCGAGGAGGCTCAAGTCAGCACCCAGACTTCATGAACTCTTTGCATTGGAAGAGGTGAGGTCTCCATGTCTTCGGGTGCATTAGCCACCTAAGAGAATACACTCCCCTGCTTTGGACTTACCTCCTTCGGGTCATGTTCCTGACCCCCTCCTCTGACTCCCAGGGTTCCAGTGGCACCACCATTTGAACAAGGCTCTGACTTCTCAGCATCAGAGGACTTGGATAAAAGGCAAGGTCCGCCTCTCTTCTTGTACCATCAGCATGACTATCCAAAGGTTCCACCGGCTCAGTGGCAATACCCTCCCTTGCCTCAGCTCAGGAGTCATGGGTACCCCTCTCTGTGGGGCCCTCTGCACCAACCGCCAGATCCTCCTAGTAGGCCGTACTGGGGGTCTTGGCCCCAATATCTGCCTTTGGAACCTTCCCGATCAGCCCAAGAAGAATCCCCCATCTTGCATCTCCAGCCTTCATCAAGTAGGCATTCAGAACTGGGGTTGGAGGATGCACTGCTTAGCCCAACTCCAATGGTAGCACTGGAACCAGAGCGGTTCGCTTCATCTTCTCCAGCTGCAGCAGCATTATCTACTTGTTCCTCCCACTCCGGATGACTACCGTCAGTTCCAGGAAATAGTTATGAAGAAAGTCCCTCATATTCCACTGGAGGAAATGCGAGAGAGCCAAAATCGGTTACTTGATATTGCATGCATCGGTACTTCCCAGAGTAGCACTACCAATCAACGATACCATTCTCTAACCAGCCCAAACTGACTGGCATACTCCAACTACTTGCGCACTGACCCCAAAGGGTGCAGAAAAGAGCTACTATGTACAAGCAAAGGGGACTAAGTTCTGTTTTCTCACCTCCTGCCCAATTCCCTGGTTATACAAGCAGCAACAGAATGGGCCCAACAGCAACATCCGCATTCTGCTCCAGCATACAAGGAGGAAAAGAGACTGGATGTCCTAGGTCGCAAGGTCTTTTCTTTAACCAGCCTTCAGTTTCAGATCTCCAAGTACCTGGTATTATTAGCTAAATATGACTTTCTAAATTATGGTCAGTTAGTGGACTTTGTGGACAAGCTTCCCCAGCAGAATCGTACTTTCTTACAGACTCTCTTAGAGAAAGGCAAACTGGTCGTCAGAATGACACTGCAGTCTCTGGTGGATTCGGCGGACACATCTTTGTGTACTATGACCACAGGAATTGTAAGGAGGAGGGAATCCTGGTTGCATTCTTCTGATTTCCCCAGGGAGGTACAATATACTATTGAGGACCTCCCTTTCGATGAATCTCACCTTTTCAACCAGAAGACTGATGATTCCCTGAAGTCCTTCAGAGACTCCAGAGCCACGCTGCAGTTGCTGAGTATCTATACACCAGCACGTATGCTCAAGTTTTACCGCCTGCCTCCTGCACAATGGTTCAGAACTCCTCAATTCTTTCATCAGTGCCCTACGAGCCTCCTTGTGAGCATCAGAAGACCTACTGGTACCATCCTCCTGGTCCATCCACGCAGTTTTCGACACCAAACAGTATTGACATAAGCCGTATTTCTGAGTGCATCTGAGCCGTTAACCATGTTGCATCTTTGATTAAAATAACTGTTTACAAGGGGCAGGAGGAGAGAGAGAATGAAAAATGCCAGTCTTGGAAAATGTAACTGTAATCGCTAGAAGCCTTAACCGCAGAAATACAACCTGATAATAAACAGGAAAGCTTGTTGCCTTTGTATTCCTAATAAGGAGATGTTTTTCTGTTTAAAAGGATATTACAAATGAAAAGTGTATTTGACTAAATGTGGTTTTAAGCTATATAAGCTTCTGTGTTCCTTTGTTAGACAGTCCAGCTAGGCTGGCTGTGTCTCCCTGCATGCTTGTAATAAAGTAGGCCTCAGGCTGTTCTGATCCAAACACAACGCGTGATTAATTTTCCACCACACATCCTACCATATGTATGACCCACCCCCTTTCCTTTTTGCAACATGTACCTCTGTTTTTACCAGCTTGGAGTATGATAACAATGGATAAGTATGTCTTGGATGTCATTTGACATGGCTATATGATCGAGTTCACGACACTACCTCATCCACATCCCTCATCCCGATCCCTCCTCTTGGACCACTCTCACAACAGTATACTTGCCCTAGAGGTGGACTCCCTACTGCAAAGGGGAGAGGTAGAGCCTGGCCCTATGGCCTTTCAAGGCACAGGGTTCTATTCCAGCTATTTCCTGGTATCCAAGAAGAAGGGAGGATGGAGACCAATCTAAGATCTCTGTCATCTCAACTGCTTCATACACAAACCAAAGTTTTGTATGGTCACCCTCGCAGCCTCACTAGAAAGGGGCACGTAGTTTACAGCTCTCTATATACAAGACACTTACTTCCACATAGATATCCATCCTACCTATAGGAGATTTATGGTAGACTCTTGACACTTCCAATACAGGGTTCATTTCTCCCTTTGATGGTGGACGGACCCAGTTCAGGTTTGCACCGGTATACCCTTCCTTCTGTCTTTCCCAAGCACGAGGATAATCACAGATGTGTCACTCAACAGATGGGGTGCCCACATGGGTGAGCACATGACGGAAGGAACTTGGACTGCTCGGGAATCCAGGATCAACATCCTAGAACTTCAGGCAGTAAGGAAAGCATGTTGCACATTTCTCCCATCATGCTCTCATGATGTCAGACAACTCCACCACTGTTTACTACATAAACAAACAAGGAGCCATGAAGTCACTTTGTGTGGAAGTGGTTTGTCTCTGGGACTGGTACATCACCCACAAGATCCTGTTGTCAGCAGCCTATCTTCCGGAGACTCAGAACCTAATTGCAGACCCTCTCAGCAGGAAATTTGTGAATGACCAGGAATGGGAGCTACACGATGCTGTGATTGCCAACATTTTCGACTGCTGGGAGACTCCAACCAGAGATCTCTTCACCTCCTCCACCAACAACAAATGCATCCAGTTCTGCTTGGTGCCCTTTCCCAAGGTGATGCCCTAGTCATCTGCTGGTTGGAACAAATCAATTATGCCTTTCCTCCCCTACTGCATGTCCTACACAAGATCAGACTGGTGAGTGCTAAGATCATCCTGATCACCCCATTTTGGCCTCACCAATTCTGGTTTCCCCTCCTTCTCTGCATGTCAGCGCATCCCCTGCTTCTGCTGCCAGCTTCTCTGGAACTGCTCACACAACACAATGGCAGGATAGGGCATCCCGACCCACAGATGCTTAACCTGAAGCTTGGGTTTTAGATGGGCAACTTTGCTAGAATGGGAATGTTTGTTTGCAGTACAGAATGTCATCTTGAGTAGCAGGAAACAGTCTATTAGGTGGTCTATCAGGCCAAGTGGAAACATTTCAGCTCTTGGACCTAGCAGAGGGGTCTTGCCCTGAGGCTGTGGGCATTCCTCTTCTCTTGGACTATCTCCTGTCCCTGAAGGAGTCAGGACTCACTCTCAACCCCATCAAGGTGCACGTAGTGGCTATTAGTGGAGGGAGACTCTTTCTTTATGCACCCCTTGACTACAAGGGCCTCATATGAACTTATCCTTCCATTCAACCCATCGCTCCCCAATAGGACTTCTACCTTGTCCTCGCAGCATTGATGAAATTGCTGTGTGAACTTCTTGCGTCTTGCTCTCTGTCTCTCCTCTCCATGAAGGTCAGCCTCCTGGTAGCTATTACTTCTGCAAGAAGGGTAGGTGAATTGGGGGCCAGGATGGCAGACACCCCCCCTTATCATGTTCCATAATGACAAAGTTTCCCTGAGCTTGCATCCCAAGTGTCTGTCGAAGATTGTATCTCACTTTCATCTCAACCAACCCATACACTTACCTGCTTTCTTTCTGAAGCCACCTGCGTCAGCAGAGGAACAGTGCCTTCACTCCCTCGATGTCCACAGGGCCCCAGCCTTCTATCTGCAGAGGATGAGATCATTCAGGAAGTCCCCTAGACTGTTTATCACTATAGCAGAAAAGATTAAGGGCCAAGCGGATTTCTAAGTGGGTTTCGGGGTGCATTACACCGTCAATTATCAGGACTGTATCCCTGCCTTGGGGTATGTGCCTGCTCCATCAGACTGCAAGCATTGACCGCGATTGCATTTCATGACGTATTGCTTACCGATATATACAGCAGCCATGTGGAGTTCAGTACATACTTTTTCTTCCCATTACACCTTGGTGCAAGACTACGATGGATGCCTTGTTCAGCATGGCTGTTCTCTATTCCACAGTTCCATCATCTTACTCGCACTCTTAAATTGGTACTGCATGTTAATCACCCTCAGTGAAATACAGTAGGGGCCATCACTCCTGGCACCTACCGTAGAAGAGGAAGTTACTTACCTGTAACTGCAGATTCTTAGAGCAATTCCAATCCCACCCTTCTTCCCTCTGCTGCAGATTTCTTGGTTTACCATGGATAAGGAACTAAGGGTGTGGTCGATCCACCCTTCCTTTTATCACCTCAGATGAAACCATGAGGTGGAGCAAGGGCACGTGCATGGACCAATGGACACTACTACTTTCAAAATCTCCGGCTCCAGATGGATGGCATATAACCCTCAGCGGAATACAGATAGGGACCACACATTTTAAAGAACCTCCAGTTACAGGTAAGTAACCTCCTCATCTTTGTGAATGGCAGCCTTTACCCATATTTGAATGATTGCTAAACAAAAGTACCCTGTTTTCTCAGATGTGCCACTACCACAGAAAGGCATTTTATAAAAACTCTTGATGCTGTGGTCAGGCTAAGCTGGAGGACTTTCTACTGAAAATGCTGTTGGGCTATTACAAAATGAAGATATTTTTGACTATTGTGTTGGATAGACATATGAAAATATGCACCCTTTAAATCGAGAGTTGAGAACCAATCCATAGTTGTAAGTGAGGGAATTGAGACTAGGGTTCACATACATCTAGACATTCTGATTTCATATCTGTTCAATTTTCTTAAATCTAAAATAGGATGAAAACCCCATCTTTTTTCTGTCCTAGGAAGTACTTTGAATAAAAACCCTGACCACACAGATGTTTGGGTATCTCCTTGACAGCTCTTATCTGGAGCAATTTGTGTACTTCTGAAAGTAGAATAACCCTAAAAAGGGAAGCATAGGGGGAATGGAAAGAAGGTTGATTTTTTTTAAACTGAAATGCATAGCCCTTCTCTTTAATTTCAAGGACCCATAAATCCAATGTAATCAGCCTTCATTTATTGAATCATTGGGGCAAATGAGTCATGCAGGGATGACTGTGAACATAGTTTCACCATCCCATGATGCAGTTTTCTCCATCCCATAATTTTATCTGCATCCCAGAATGTTTTGCACCTCTTTTCAAAAGCCCTGTGAACCCGCATGTCTGCTAGCTCTGTGAGAAATATGGATACTGCAAAGCTCTGCACTACTGTAGGGTTACCATATTTTCAGCCTCCAAAAGGAGGACAGTCCCCGGCCCCAGCCCAGCCCCGCCCATGCCCCCCCGCCCCAACTCCGCCCCTTCCCCAAAGTCCCCGCCCCAACTCCGCCCCTCCCCTGCTTCCCGCGAACATTTGATTCGCGGGAAGCCTGAAGCAGGTAAGGGAGGTGTGGGGGGAGGAGGCGCGGCCCAGTCTGGCCCCCCCCGGCCTCTCCAGCTTGGGTCGGCTCGGGCCCTGGGGTGCCGGCCCCGGGCACCCCTGGCCCACCCAGCACTGCTGGTCCCCGGGCCCCCGGCCCGCTCAGCACCCCCCGGCCCCCGGCCCCCCGGCCGAGCAGCCCCGGCCTGCTCAGCACCCCCCGGC